>NW_027638314.1:90000-94850 GCF_951216825.1 Electrona antarctica
AAAAAAGCAATTCTCCTGAATGCTGCCTTCTGGCATGGCATGGAAAGGAGAGGAGAGGAGAGGAGAGGAGAGGAGAGGAGAGGAGGGCATTTGCACCATCAGTAAATGCTGCATTCGTGGTCTGGAGAGGGCAGTTGTTTTACAGACGGGTAAAAGGGCAGGGGCTGAAGCCCCCTAGATGTCTATGTGTTCATGTGCCTGGTCTATAGCCAAGGACATGATCTGTAGTAATCATAGTAATCAATCATTGTTGTGTCTCAGGAGGTAGAGCAGGTCGTCCAATGATCCCTGGGTCGGCGTTTCGAATCCCGGCTCCTCCTCCTGTCCACATGTGGAAGTGTCCTTGGGCAAGACACTGAACCCTACATCGCCTCCAATGAGTCGGTCGGTGTGAGCTCGCCACCGTCGGTGTGTGAATGTGGGAAGTGAGGACGCTGGCGTCGACTGTTCACCGCTTCACCTCCCAATGTATGAATGAATGAACCATCGTAAATCGCTTTGAGCACTTGGAAAAGCGCTATAAAAATGCAATTCATTATACATACAATTACATACGTGGAAAAGAAGGATTTCTAAACATTTGTCATGTTGTGCCTATGGTGCAGTTGACCTGCTAAACATGTCTAGATCAGCACTAGAAGTGTACCAAATCATCATCATCGTCCTTCGAGTGCCCTCGAGATCTGCGACACAAGCTGCTTCCACTGGTCTCTGTTGCTCATTTCTTCACAAGCTGCTTCCACTGGTCTCTGTTGCTCATTTCCACACCAAGTTCATTCACAGTCAGTCCTGTGTCCCTACTCAGAACATCTGGAAATGTGAGAGGTCTTGTTCCTCTTGATGGGCAGGGTAGTCTCTAGAGATCGGCCCTTTTTTGTCATATCGGGTGATATGCCAGTCTAACCAGCGATCCGACACAGGGGTAAGGGGTTGACACTATGGCAGGTAAATAAAATGTTGGGGCATGTGGAGTTTGCTTTGGAGTTGTCCAAACTGCAAGTGCACATTTGAGTGAGGAGTCTGCTATAAACACATTAGATATATAGCTAGATAGCTATAAACACATTAGATATATAGCTAGATAGCTATAAACACAACATGAGATCACAACACTGGTATCGGTATTCAGTATCGGTATCGGCTAACACACAAATTGAGGTATCGGGATCGGATCGGAAGCGAAAAAAGTGTATCGGGACACCCCTAGTAGTCTCCACAGAAGAATATCCAACATGACCTGGTCTTCTGCTGTGTGGCAGTGTCCAGCAAAGCAGAGTCTTCTTTCTGCCACAACAACTGTACCAAATGCTATCGGTTGTTGTCATGTACTTAAAAACATACTTGTCTTTTTAGCAGAGTGGATTGTCTTGCTGTTTTTTTGTACATTTTTTATTGTTTTCTCACCGTGCCTGGGGGCGAGGCAGACGGTTCTAGTTCCAGCTGTGTTTGGATAGTAAAGTTCTGTGTTTAATTCACTGGAAGGACCGTCAGACACTTGGCAGAACAGAGTCACTTAACTCACTCTGGACGGGAACCCCTTTTGGTGTTTATAAGCATTATGTTATACTTTATAGCTATTAGAAAATAGCAGATCTACAAGCTCATAGCGCGGCACCGAGTGCTGCGCTATGAGCTTGTAGATCTGCTATTTTTTGAAAAATCGTGAAAATGTGTCGCAAATATTTGAATATATATTATTTCAGAGCGAACGATTTTAACTCCTTTTTTGCTTCTGTGGGGTCCCTGGAACAACATATTTTCAGATGGGGGTCGGCGGCCAATTACATATATCATTTCTGGGGTCCTTGACATGAAATAGTTTTTCATAAACTGTCATAATTTAGAAGACATTTATAGAATATTTTCTCGGGTCTAAATGGATTAATTCATTCCTAACACTGAGTATATTTGCAGTTAACAGGGTGTTTTGGGGGACTGTCACAGAACAGCCAGTCGACTATAATAACATTGAATCATGAAAGCTTATTTCAGTCGACTATAACACCTTCTGCATTGAATCATGATCTCTTATTTCATGCACAGTTAAGTCATTAATTCATAGCTGGACAAATGCCAAATACTTACATTCTGGTTTTTCTTTTAATTGGTGATTGCACGGATGAACAGCAATGTCCCCACCCCCCCGTCCCTCCCCCCCCTCCGTTTTAAAATATGTCTGTTCTTCACCTCTTCCTGCTGTTCAGCCTCTTCAAATGAAAAGTGCCGTGTGTGTGTGTGTGTGTGTGTGTGTGTGTGTGTGTGTGTGTGTGTGTGTGTGTGTGTGTGTGTGTGTGTGTGTGTGTGTGTGTGTGTGTGTGTGTGTGTGTGTGTGTGTGTGTGTGTGTGTGTGTGTGTGTGTGTGTGTGTGTGCTGGGGTGCGTGCGTGCGAATCACATTAGTTCACATCAGTTGTGCTGATTTAGTGATTAGACAGTTCTGTCAGAGCAGCAGCATTATTGGCTTATAGGAATGGAACAAACCAAAGGCAGGTCTACGCTGCTGTATTTTAACATCAGTTATTATGGTGTTCTTGGAGAGGCAGATATTTTCTGAGGTGGTACTTCAGTATAAATAGGTTGGGAACCAATGTTCTAAATCATTGCAGTTTTCTGATAATCCTATGTTTCTATGTCTGGTGCTCAACCCTTTTCATGTCAAGGAACGCCAGAATTATATGTATTTGGCCGCCGACCCCCATCTGAAAATATGTTGTTCCAGGGACCTCCCAGAAGAAAAGATTTGAGTTAAAAAAGTTCACTGTGAAAGAATGTATATTCAAAGATTTGGGATGCAGGGATGGTCTCTTAGATGAGTCCCACTTCAACCACGTTAGGAGTCATATTTTGCCATTTTTTACAAATTGCAGCATTTAACTCCCATTTCATTTTATATGGTTATACTTATAATGTGGTTATATTCATGTAGAAAACAGAAGAAGAAATGATTATTATAACTAAAGCTAGCAAAATAAACTAGAATATAAAAACAGTACAGTAGTACAGTAAGTAGTGCATCCCGTGGATGCAGAGGTCGTTGTTTTATTGCGTCCCTTAATTATAAACTGCGTTTTGGGATGCAAAATGCACCCTATTTTAATCTCTGTGGGTGTACATAATGGGTTAAAAAGTGAATCCTTGACATCTAAAGGGCACTTTTACAATTTCCACATGAATGCGTTTCCCTGGGCGTACGGCGGTTTGCAATGTCATCATCACCATCATCATCGAAATTCTGATTAGGTCCAGCTATTATTATTATGTCTTTAAATAAACAAGAGATCAAAAATAGCTGATGTCTGTGCTGTGCATCGAAGGGTCATTTCCATTTCGCCTGCTGCTGCTGTTTGTGCTGTGGCGACGACAATGATCGTAGAGAGGATAATGGGAGGTAATGGATTCCTAGGCTGTGGGAAAAAGAAGGGAGGGAATCAAAGGAGAAAAGAAAGACAACCGAAACCCCTCATGAAATATGCATCGATGACAGACAGACAGACAGGCAGGCAGGCAGGCAGGCAGGCAGGCAGGCAGGCAGACAGACAGACAGACAGACAGACAGACAGACAGACAGACAGACAGACAGACAGACAGACAGACAGACAGACAGACAGACAGACAGACAGACAGACAGACAGACAGACAGGGGAACGGAGAACAAAGGGAAGACTTCTGTTGGGAGGGAGAGGGGGGGAGGGGGGGAGCTTCTTCACGTCACGCCAACTGCTTGTGACAGCGCTACAGGCCTTTGATCACACAGAGAGAGGTCATTAACTCATTTAGACCTGAGGACGATTCTACACATTTTAATGTCTTCTAAAAGTCCTGACAGTTTTCTGAATAAACCTCCATGTTTCTATATCAGTGGTGCTCAAACTATTTCTTGTCAAGGACCCCCAGAAATGATATGTAATTGGCCACCGACCCCCATCTGAAAATATGTTGTTCCAGGGACCTCTCAGAAGCTCGCTCTGACAGAATATATATTCAAAGATTTGCGACACATTTTCACGATTAAAAAAACAAAATAGCAGATCTACAAGCTCGTAGCGCGGCACTTGGTGCCGCGCTACGAGCTTGTAGGTCTGCTATTTTTCAATAGCTAAAGTATAACAAAATGTTTAAAACACCAAAAGGGGTTCCCGTCCAGAGCGGGTTAAGGTTGGCAAGACAGATGTTGGGCCCGAAGGGAAGGAAAGTTGTTGCTTTGTTGATCAAACTTTTCCTCCGTTGCTTTTTACTTACATTAATAAAAAAGCATAATTATATTGAAGCAATATGGTGCCCCTTAACTAATCTACTGCCAAGTTCGAGTTAAACACGTTTGGTTTCTAATGGTCCTCACTGGACGAGTTTTTTTTTTTTTTTTTTTGTCTTTCTCAGTAAATTTAAATTAATTACAATACTGGGGAAATATAGGGCTGTATGTGCACTCTCCTTTAACCCATTCCGGGCGGGAACCCCTTTTGGTGTTTTAAGCATTGTGTTATACTTTAGCTGTTGAAAAATAGCAGATCTACAAGTTCGTAGCGCGGCGCTATGAACTTGTAGATCTGCTGTTTTTGAAAAATCTTGAAAATGTGTCGCAAATCCTTGAATATATATTCTTTCAGAGCGACTGTTTTTAACTCATATCTTTGCTCATGGGGGGGGGTCCCTGGAACAACATATTTTCAGATGGGGGTCCGCGGCCAAATACAGATAATTCCGGGGGTCCTCGACATGAAAAAGGTTGAGCACCGCTGACATAGAAACATAGGTTTTTCAGAAAACTTTTAGGATTTAGAAGAAATTTTCTTTTAGAATCGGCCTCTAAATGGGTTAACAAAACAGACACACCAGAGAGCAACAAAACCT
>NW_027638313.1:2500-27500 GCF_951216825.1 Electrona antarctica
TCTCTCTCTCTCTCTCTCTCTCTCTCTCTCTCTCTCTCTCTCTCTCTCTCTCTCTCTCTCTCTCTCTCTCTCTCTCTCTCTCTCTCTCTCTCTCTCTCTCTCTCTCTCTCTCTCTCCTCTCTCTCCCCCCCCCCCCCCCCCCCCCCCGAAACGTCGCTTTTGACGTTCTTGCAATGATTTCCTCTCAATGTCTGTTTTGATTTATATATATATTAAAAAAAGAAATAAAATAAACCTTAGGACATAATCTAATGACACCAACTCCACAAAGTGACTTGTATTCTCTTCGGATGGAAGATGACAAAAGGAAATAACGACAGTAAAACAAGTCCGTTTGGAAAATAGTTCTGCCAATCCATTCCAACACAGCTTTCCTGTACTTTTCCGGCATTTCTTTTTCAAGGTTCTTTTCACTGTTTATCTTTGTAATTATCATTCTCCTGAAAACAAGTGTCCATTTTTGACACAAGAATCTGAATAGGATTTACCTAACGGCTCCTTTGCAAATGCCCTCATTTCTCACTGACACTTTACTGACAATCCACTCTCTTTTTTTCCCGTGTCTGCAATTCCATAGAGCCAATGTATCCTCATTGTTCAGCACTTTCAACGCCTCTGTACAAAAAGCACACCTGGGTTTTAGTTGTGCATTGTCCTTATATGGGACCATATTTGACTGAGGGACTGCCATTGGATTTTCCTTTTTTTATGTAATGTGAAAGCAGGGAATCATAGCTTCAAATTGACATATTGGTTGTTCAGTTTGACCCACCAGTTTTGGAGATATGGCTTATAGAGTAATGTCTTGCAGAGAAACAGCGAGTTGAGAAAACAGGCTTGAAAGGTTCACTTCTGTGGACTCTAACATTACACCTAGCTACATGTTTAAGCATTTATTTCATATTTACATGTCTTCTGTGGTCTCTAACATTACACCTATAGCTACATGTTTAAGCATTTATTTCATATTGACATGTCTTCTGTGGACTCTAACATTACACCTAGCTACATGTTTAAGCATAAGCATTTATTTCATATTGACATGTCTTCTGTGGACTCTAACATTACACCTAGCTACATGTTTAAACATTTATTTCATATTTACATGTCTTCTGTGAACTCTAACATTACACCTATAGCTACATGTTTAAAGGGGAAAACCACCCATTTTCAACATTTTACAATGTCATCAATATACCTTAGAGCTGTTGTGTGGAAATAATAAAAAGTCCCCCCCATGCTGTGTTTCCTAGAACTGTAAGTATGAAAAAATCATTAACATGGTGAAACACATCTTGATGACATCATCAAGATGTGTTTCACCATGTTAATGATTTTTTTCAGACCTCTAGTTCTAGGAAACACAGAATGGGGGAACTTTTTTATTATTTCCACACAACAGCTCTAAGGTATATTAATGACATTGTAAAATGTTGAAAATGAGTGGAATTTAAGCATTTATTTCATATTTACATGTCTTCTGTGGACTCTAACATTACACCTAGCTACATGTTTAAGCATTTATTTCATATTTACATGTCTTCTGTGGTCTCTAACATTACACCTAGCTACAATTATTTCTTATTTACATGATTTCATATCTGACACTTATTTCAGACATGCTCTAGTATGTGAAGAGTCTGCCTGTGATATTAACTCATTTTGGAAAAAAGGGGAAAAAAAATGTTTTTCTCCTCTAGTGAAAAGCTGGAATTTGCGCCATGGCTGCTAGGAGTCAAATCTGGCCACATATAGAATTGATTCCTGAAATATCGATTACAAAACATCGACGGTCCAGGACGAGCATATCGGTTCCCAAACCTTAGAGAACCTCTGCTCTGCACACTGGGCCGCTATAGACAAATAGAGAATGTATGAAATGAAATGAAATAAAACACTAATATTGGTGTTGGGATGTTGCAATTAACTGCCTGTCCTTATAGTTGTAAACGCATAACCAGCGCTTTTGTTTCCTGTAGAAAAGAAGGAAAAACACATTTTTCACTTCATTTCTTTCTTTCTTTCTTTTTTTTCCTTTGCTAATTAGCGTTGGAACGCATAAAGAGAGAGAACATAACCGCAGGCGATACTTTAATCATGCTGGTGAATGAATGGCCTTTTTTTCCCCCTTTCGTTGTACGAACACCACATTATTACAGTTATTACACTGCTTTTAGCTTTTAATGGATGGATCAAATCATTCTGGTTTTAACGCACTCTGGACGGGAACCCCTTTTGGTGCATTGTTATACTTTAGCTGTTGAAAAATAGCAGATCTACAAGCTCGTAGCACGGCACCGAGTGCCGCGCTACGAGCTTGTAGGTCTGCAATATTTGAAAAATCGTGAAAATGTGGTGCAAATCTTTGAATATATAGCCTATTCTTTCACAGCCAACGTTTTTAACTCAAATCTTTGCTTCTGGGTGGGTCCCTGGAACAACATATATTCAGATGGGGGTCGGCGGCCAAATACAGATAATTCTGGAGGTCCTTGACATGAAAAAGGTTGAGCACCAACTGACATAGAAACATGAGGTTTTTCAGAAAACTTGTTAGAATTTTTTTTCGTAATCGACCTCAGTCCAAAATGTGTTAATGAATGGATCAAATCATTCTGTTTCTTTTAGCTTTTTAAAGGATGTATCAAATAATTCTGTTTTTAATGAATGGATCAAATAATTTTGTTTCTTTTAGCTTTTCAATGGATGTATCAAACCATTCTGTTTTTAATGGATGTATCAAACCATTCTGGTTTTTAATGTAATGGATGAATCAATTGTTCCACACAGATATAGACGCAGACACCACGAAGGAGAAGAAGAAATAAAAAAAACAATCATAATGTATTTTTTATTATATCGTTTGATTTTGACACGGCTGGTTGGTTCTCAGTATAATGGGGCCGGGCACCCCCTGGTGGGCCACGAGAGTTATTACAAGCCCCCAAACACTTAAAGCACAGTATGTAAACTTTTTGTTTTCATGAATAAAAATGTAATTTGGACCAATCTGTATGGAGTATAGAGCGTCGCAGTCCCGCCCCCTTTCATTTGGACCAATCTGTATGGAGTATAGAGCGTCGCAGTCCCGCCCCCTTTCATGACGACGCCAGGCCCAGGAAATAATTCCCAATGCATTTTCCTCATAGACATTTCTAAAAGTATTTATTTAAAGACCTTATAAGCGTCGTACTAACAAAGCCAACTCGAGTCGTGACAAATCATGACAACAAACACAATATTTTGGACCAAACAAATAATTACAAAGTATAGAAAAACAAGAAAAAAAGTGTTGTAACCTCCTGTTTTTTTTCTTCTTTCTAATTATTTTGTTCGGCCCAAATAATTGTGTTTGTTGTCATGATGTGTCACGACTCGAGTTGTCTTTGTCCGCGGCGTAAACGTCTTTAAATAAATACTTTCTGAAAAGTCTATGAGGAAAATGAACGGGGAATTATTTTCCGGGGCTCTCGAGGGGGCGGGGCTGCGACGCTCTATAGCCCACTGAGCAACAGCCAGCTATTAGACGTCTGTCTAAACATGGGTTATAATTGGTCTAAAAACGTTTATTTTTAGCGGTCTAAGTTTAGCCTAGACGTTGATTAGCAGTCTTTTAACCGTCTATATATAATATATAGCTGTTGAAACAACGCCGTTGCATCGTCTAATCTAAGCCTCTAGACCGCTAGAAAACGTTCATTTTTAGGCCATTTAGATGTCTAATACAGTGGTTCCCAAAGTGGGGTCCGGGGACCCCTAGGGGTCCTTGAGGGAGTTCCAGGGGGTCCCCAGCTAAATGATAGTTTAGCTACCAAATGCACCCTTATGGGTCTGTAACTCTGAGAGTGTACAAATGGAACCAAATGGACCCGGTAGGGTCCATTTGGTTCCATTTGTACACAGTTTAACAGTGATTTTACAATATAACTTGGGAGTCCCAGAGATAGAAATGCCATTAAATGGGGGGTCCGTAGACTAATGCGTGTCAAACTGGGGGGTCCTTGAAATGAAACGGGTTGAGAGCCGTAAGCGTCTTCTCTTATAGTTATGGGGGTCCCTGGGGGTCCCTGGCATATATCTTTTCAAATGGGGGTCCGCGCGGCTAATTAGTGTCAGATTGGGGGTCCTTGACATGAAAGAGTTTGGGAACCACTGGTCTAATAAATTCTCAGTGGCAGGTTAAAGGAGAATTCCATACTAGAAGGCTTTCTTACCTTTTTGAGCGATGGAAATAAGCGAATTAGCACAACACCCCAATGCCCCATTCAATGCAATGCAATTCATTGAGGGCTTATGGTAGGGGAAATAGCCAATAATGCGCTTTTGCACAAAATAACACCTGGACCTCTTTGGTGGGGACGTAACGACTACAAATAAAGGTAAGAAAGCCTTCTAGCATGGAATTCTCCTTTAAATGGTTGGATGGTTAAATGGTTGGATGGTTAAATGGTTGGATGGTCAGCCCGCAAACTCTTTGGTGATTTCCATGTGGTCCAGAAAGAAAGTTGAGAGAACCTTGGAGTTGAGTACATGTTTTATGTGTTGCACCTTTTAAATGCCATGTTGTCGAATGTTCTTTTGCACCCATGCATTAATAAAAAAAAGACCAAATTAAAGGCTAATGAAATTAAAATGAGTGTACAAATTAAAACAAGACTATACCCAATTAATGAATGAATGAATGATGAGTATTGGAGCCGAACGAACAGCTGTTTCAACCCTGTGTGTTTCTTTGTACATTTAACAGGCGCTCTGCGAGCCCAATACGTCACAATGGGACATGCTGTGAAGCTTGTAGATCGGCTGTTTTTGCCAAATGTTCACATATAGAGATGTGCCGATGAGACCTTTTGGCCGATATCGATATCCGATATAATTAATTGCTGTTATGGCCGATAACCGATATCACCGATGTCGATATGATCTCATTCTGTATTGAAAAACTATAATAATTTTGTCCATTCTGAAAAATACATGTAACATAACAGGGTGTTTGCACTGCAGGCTTAGGCAAGTCAGATTTAACTTTAATACCTTTATATTTAATATTGTGAGCTTGTAGATCTATTCAAGCTGTTACTTGTGTATCTGTAAAGACAGACTGTTTAATCGGCCCGATTAATTAATCAGTCTGATTGATTAATCGAACCGATAAAACAGCTAAAATCGGCCGATACCGATGTGCTTGCCGAATAATCTCCCATCACTAGTTCACATATTAATGGACGCTATCGTTATAGATTTCTGTTTTTAAAAGACCACAAACGTCACGCATTTTCACCCATATCTATCTTCTTCTACTTCGTCCTCATTATAATATGCCTCCATTAGCTGTGTCTCAAAGGAGGGTTGTTGGCAAAAGGGCCTTTCTGTGTGGAGTTTGCATGTTCTCCATGTGTCCCCTAGGGTAGGTACCCTCACATGTTCTTCACGTGTCCCCTAGGGTAGGTACCCTCACATGTTCTTCACGTGTCCCCTAGGGTAGGTATACCCTCACAAAAAACATGCAGTAATCCTGGTCTCTAAACTGCCTCCCCTGGCCAGCCGGGGCGCCTGATGGAGGGGAAAGGAACTGGTCACAATAATGTAATCCTTCCACACACCCTGTCAGGTGAAAAGGAGCAACTTGGACTCCTCATGCATAGAAGGAAGCATGAGTTCAAGTCCGTTGCTCTCCCCATGTCCCCATATGGGGACTAGGTTGGTGTGTGTAGAGCCCAGGATCACATTAGATAATTGACACAGCTAGGGTGAAAAAGGGGTTATAAAATCGTGGGATAAAAATTATAGAAAATAAAGACCACAAACGTCACGCATTTACACCCGTATCTATCTTCTTCTACTTGGTCCTCATTATAATATGCCTCCATTGCTGTGTCTCAAAGAGGGTTGTGGACAGACTGAAGGCACTCCATTAGCTGTGTCTCAAAGAGGGTTGTGGACAGACTGAAGGCAGGCTGTGCACAACAAAAAGGCACTTGAATCAATACTCAAAATACAAAACAAATAAAACCCTCCCAAAACAGCAAGTCAAAGTCCTTTAATGCAAAATCAAACTGTGTTTCATTCACTTTTTTCAGAGAGTCAAGGGAAATGTAACCTGACTCCGCCAGATGGGGCAGCAGAGAGTACACTGGGTTCCCCCTCCTGGGAAATGGTGTTCACACAAAAATAAAGCACAGAATCAAATAATGTTTATATATATGGCACACTGGCCATGTTGCCGTTAGGTCTTACGGAGCTATGTGTGTGGCTGGGTGTGTCTGAGCACGAAAACACCTGTGCGCAACCTAACACACACACAAACACACACGCACATAGTAACTGTATATATGGTGATTTTGGGGGTGCCAGTACAGTACAGTGACAGTACAGTACAGTACAGTAGAGGGTACAGTAGAGGGACCCCCACATGGTAACTGTCATTTCTCAACCGTTTCGGATGTGGGGCGGCTCGCCGGAATCGGGCCGGCACCCTGGGTGCGTTCCCCCCCCCCACACACACGGAGTTGCACCACTCACTTCACACGGGTGTGATTTTTTTAAGTCTCCCGGGGCCTTGCAGCCATGCGGCAATAGAGCGTCGCAGTCCCGCCCCCTACCAGGGCCCAGGAAATTATTCTCCGTTAATTTTCCTCATAGACATTTCAAAAAGTAAGGTGAAATCATGATTTTCTTTTTTTTTCTTTTTTTTCGCTATTTTGCTTCCTAAACATGTTTTCTTTCAAACTAAAGCAAAATAAACATTCAAAACACAGATTTAGATGTTTATTTTAGTAGTTTATTTTAGCCAATGACAGCTCGTTTTGCTGGGTTAAAATCCACCCTCTCAATTTTCATGATTGGTTGTTGGTACAAAGGAAGTGACCATATTTGGATCAAACCACAGTCAGCTTGAGGTCCAGACCTTTCCAATGATATATGGCATTATATGTTGTTGCCAAGGTTTGGATGAGATATTTTGTCTCAAAATAGTGGCTTCAAATAAAACGTTTTGGAATTTTACAATACAATTCAAAAGGCCGTTTACTCAAAATGAGTTTTCCTCATACCTGGGACAAATAATCTCCACTTCAGTTGCACTCACATACACCAAACTTTCCAGTCTTATTCATAACTATATTCTGCAGATATTTACAGATGGGTTTGTTGATATATCATTCACAGCCTGATTTACATCACATTTTATACCTACAAACATGCCGAAAATTGGGTTTTTTTATGCCTGTTGACACTATTTTCTGATTTGTGGAGTGATAATTAGAGATATCTAAAATCCCTTCTGTAATTTTCTTTGTCTCTAATATGTCAACAAAATGAAACAATCATTTTGAACCTGGCTTTATCCGATCTTCAGATTTATTGTTCCGAAATGTATGCAAATTAGCGCATATAATGCCTAATTTGCATATTTAAACATATCATTTCAGAAAACTTGTAATACAAAAAATCTTAGTTTTAATATAAGTAATCAACTGGAGAAGTTTCATTGTGATAGCTATTAGTTAACTTGTTTTCCCTATTCGCCTACCATGTCTCGCCTCAAAGACGTTTACGCCGCGGACAAAGCCAACTCGAGTCGTGACAACTCATGACAACAAACACCATTTTTTGGGCCGAACAAATAATTAGAAAGAAGAAAAAAACGGCAGGTTACAACACTTTTTTTGTTGTTTTTCTTCTTTGTAATTATTTGTTTGGTCCAAAATATTGTGTTTGTTGTCATGAGTTGTCACGACTCCAGTTGGCTTTGTCCGCGGCGTAACCGTCTTTAAATAAATACTAATAGAAATGTGTATGGGAAAAATGCATTGGGAATCATTTCCTGGGCCTGGCGTCGTCTTGAAAGGGACGGGACTGCGACGCTCTATAAGCCACGCAGGCGTTCGTTTTGGCTGAAAAGATTCTGGGTTGGCAAAATCACCCTAATAAACTAAACACTCACTTGAATTGGATTGCAATACTTTACAATTTCAACTTAAAACAATATATATATATATATATATATATATATATATATATATTTTTTTTAAATGGGCCCCTGTAGAAAAATAGCAGATCTACAAGCTCGTAGCGCGGCACTCGCCTGTAGGTCTGCTATTTTTGCAAAATCGTGAAAAAGTCTTTGAATATATATTCTTTCAGAGCGTTTTTAACTCAAATCTTTGAGTTAAAAACTCATATTTCCAGATGGGGGTCGACGGCCAAATACATATCATTTTTGGTGGTCCTTGACTTGAAATATTGAGCACCACTGATACAGAAACATGAGGTATTTCAGAAAACTGTCAGGATTTAGAAGACATTTTTTAAATTTGACGTGCAGGCCTATTTGGGTTAAGTTATACTCACATAATAAATAATCCAATACTTTATTTACAAAAATATGGTCCAGTAGGAATGGACCAATCATGCTCCTCCACTTTGAGACAGGCACTATAAAAGGCAGCCTGATCCTACGTTCTGGTCCTTCCCCGCTGCCCAGAATGAGACAGGCACTATAAAAGGCAGCCTGATCATACGTTCTGGTCCTTCCCCACTGCCCAGAATGAGACAGGCACTATAAAAGGCAGCCTGATCCTACGTTCTGGTCCTTCCCCACTGCCCAGAATGAGACAGGCACTATAAAAGGCAGCCTGATCCTGCGTTCTGGTCCTTCCCCACTGCCCAGAATGAGACAGGCACTATAAAAGGCAGCCTGATCCTACATTCTGGTCCTTCCCCACTGCCCAGAATGAGACAGGCACTATAAAAGGCAGCCTGATCCTACGTTCTGGTCCTTCCCCACTTCCCAGAATGAGACAGGCACTATAAAAGACAGCCTGATCCTACGTTCTGGTCCTTCCCCACTTCCCAGAATGAGACAGGCACTATAAAAGGCAGCCTGATCCTACGTTCTGGTCCTTCCCCACTGCCCAGAATGAGACAGGCACTAGGACCTGATCCTACGTTCTGGTCCTTCCCCACTGCCCAGAATGAGGGAACACACCGTGTGGTAAGAGAAACAGTCAAACATTTGGCACATTTCATAATTCTACAACTTTAAACAATAAAGAACTTTTAATACTGTGTTGGGAGACCTTATTTCTGTTATATGTTAAATTGTATGGGGGAAAATAACAACAGGAAGTCTGTCAAATGCTGTTGAATATGAATATAGCTCTGGTGTTAGCCGCAATTTGCAACTCTAGATTGTTTTACAATGGGATGAATCTAGAGTTGCAATACCCTCCATTGACTCCCCACTCATCCAATTGCGTTTGCGATCTGCTTGTCTTAAACGACGTTAAACTCACCAACATTGCAGCTGTAGTCCAAGCTTGAATTATGCTCTTTCAATCTGCCGCGCTTGTTTTTCATAAAAATCTCCCGTAGACCTGTTATGAGCTACTTTCTGTCCAAAATATTCCACAAGTGATATTCCGAGCCGCCATTTTGTAATTTTTCGACAGGGAGAGCTTTCGTGGGAGAGCTTGTTTAATAGAAGGCCGTGTGTGACGGGGCGTCGTGCTGCGTCGGCCCCTTTTTTGGGTGTCTTACCTGCGCAGGTAAGATTCTATTAAACAAGCTCTCCCCCTCACGTCTTGTTTTACGGCCTGTCGAAAAATTACAAAATGGCGGCTCGGAATATCACTTGTGGAATATTTTGGACAGAAAGTAGCTCATAACAGCTAGGTTTACAGGGGATTTTTATGAAAAACAAGCGCGGCAGATTGAAAGAGCATAATTCAAGCTTGGACTACAGCTGCAATGTTGGTGAGTTTAACGTAGTTTAAGACAAGCAGATCGCAAACGCAATTGGATGAGTGGGGAGTCAATGGAGGGTATTGCAACTCTAGATTCATCCCATTGTAAAACAATCTAGAGTTGCAAATTGCAGCTATCATGTCAACAATTAAATAAATGAAGAGTGCCTTAAAACATGAGTTCCGTGAGTGCTGGTTTTCTCTTTTAGAGAAATGTCTGTTTAAGTTATTTACCCGACCGCGCACCTGGTAAGAATGCTCAAGAAGTTTGAGACCGTTTGGAGTTGTGCGGGCTATACCTTTCGCAAATTGCAGCTACTCTGGTGTGTGCACCCACCAAACTGAGTTCTAATGCTGCCTGGCTATTTGGGAAAGTTAGAGTAATGTGTGGCAAATCTGCAAAATAAATGCTTGCCACTATAAAGCTTTCTTCACAAAATGTATAAATAAAGTTGTCTACTATCACCTCTTAATTTGTTCCAAGCCAACTAACTCCCTTGGGAAACCAACTAACTCCCTTGGGAAAACGTTGTGACAGCTGCTGAAAGTTGGGGTACCATTATGGCAAATATACAAAAACAATGTCATGCTGCTTTAAAGGAGAATTCCATACTACCTTTATTTGTAGTTGTTACGTCCCCACCAAAGAGGTAGGCTACAGGTGTTATTTTGTGCAAAACCTCCTTATTGGCTATTTCCCCAACCATAAGCCCTAAATGAATTGTATTGAATTGAATGGGAATTGAATGGGGCTATGGGGTGTTGTGCTAATTCGCTTATTTCCATCGCTCAAAATTATTATTTTTGTGTATATATCCTCTCTTCATAATGTAAATAATATCCCAAGCGGCACACTTTACTACTTATTTCGATGGAAATAAGCAAATTAGCACAACACCCCATAGCCCCATTCAATTCCCATTCAATGCAATTCATTGAGGGCTTATGGTAGGGGAAATAGCCAATAAGGAGCTTTTGCACAAAATAAGTCCTGGACCTCTTTGGTGGAGACAAAACAACTACGAATAAAGGTAAGAAAGCCTTCTAGGAATTCTGCTTTAAGTAGCATTACTGAATGTCACACTCTAGGTTTTCTTCAGAATATGTCAGAATATGACACTGATTTCACTGCACAAAAAACATGGAATACGGATGTGTATATTACAGGAAACTCCTGTTAAACTTCACAACAAACTCCGGTCAACTCCCATAATGTACCATCACACCTGTACATTACCGTATATTAACTGTATATTACTGTATATTACCGTATATTAACTGTATATTACTGTATATTACCGTATATTAACTGTATATTACTGTATATTACCGTATATTAACTGTATATTACTGTATATTACCGTATATTAACTGTATTTGCTGCTAAACTTGAGGTTTACGGGCAAATCTAGTGCCCATAATTGTCCGTTAACGCCTCTTTTCACGCAGTTGAATTTATTATGTTGCAAGGACCCCCTTATAACTCTGAGAGGGTTCAAATGGAACCAAATGGACCCGTAAGGGGTCCATTTGGTTACAGACCTGTTCTGGTCATTCAGAGCTATGTGGGGGTATTCGACCCGTAAGGGGTCCATTTGGTTACAGACCTGTTATGGTCATTCAGAGCTATGTGGGGGTATCTGGACCCGTAAGGGGTCCATTTGGTTACAGACCTGTTATGGTCCTTCAGAGCTATGTGGGGGTATTCGACCCGTAAGGGGTCCATTTGGTTCCAGACCTGTTCTGGTCCTTCAGAGCTATGTGGGGGTATTCGACCCGTAAGGGGTCCATTTGGTTACAGAGCTGTCATGGTCATTCAGAGCTATGTGGGGGTATCTGGACCCGTAAGGGGTCCATTTGGTTACAGACCTGTTCTGGTCATTCAGAGCTATGTGGGGGTATCTGGACCCGTAAGGGGTCCATTTGGTTACAGACCTGTTGTGGTCATTCAGAGCTATGTGGGGGTATCTGGTGATATCATTGTTCTCTCATTCTGTATGACTGTGGCAAAAAAGAATAATTTTGACAAAAATGTCCACCACAAGCCATCATGGCGATGACCGCTGATGACCCCTGATCAGGGACGGATGAACCCCCATGAGGGCCCCTGGGCCGGTAAACTTTCTGGGGCCCCCATAGAGCGTCGCAGTCCCGCCTCCTACCATGGACCAGGAAATGAATCCCAATGCATTTTTCCCATAGACATTTCAACAAGTATTTATTTAAAGACGGTTACGCCGCGGACAAAGCCAACTCTTGTCGTGACAACTCATGACAACACAAACAATATTTTGGACCAAACAAATAATTACAAAGAAGAAAAACAACAAAGAAAGTGTTGTAACCTGCCGTTTTTTTCTTCTTTCTAATTATTTTTTCGGCCCCAAAAATTGTGTTTGTTGTCATGATTTGTCACAACTCGAGTTGGCTTTGTCCACGGCGTAAACGTCTTTAAATAAATACTTTCTGAAATGTCTATGAGGAAAATGAACGGAGAATCATTTCCTGGTCCCTGGTAGGAGGCGGGACTGCGACGCTCTATAGCGAGCGTGCGCATGGAATTTTCTATGTTTTCATCACATTTTGGACCTAAATTTAACAAAATCAATGGCCAATGAATGTCTCCGGGAGCCCTTTTCAGGGCCTCAAACCCAGTACAGAGCGGTCCAATTTCCCCAAAGGGCCCCTGAGAGCCAAGAGCCCCTGGGCCACGGCCCCAATGGCTAATTTGGCCCTGCCCCTGATGACCCAGCTGTTGATGTGGTAGTGTAGTGATGTGGTAGTGTAGTGATGTGGTAGTGTAGTGATGTGGTAGTGTAGTGATGTGGTAGTGTAGTGTTGGCAGCATTCAGGGTGAACTGATCACATGGACAGAATTGATTGATTGATTGAAGTATTTATTAACAGTTTGCAGAATTACATTTACATTTCAAGCACTCACAACTCAATACAAAAAAACTGTTAACTGTGAGTGGACGACCCAATAAACCACTACACTTGTTTACACTTGCGTTTGATGTCTTTACAAGCCGATCTGTTCAATTCATCATAACATTTAGAGATGTACAAATATACACTTTAGCCAAAAAACAGGAAATCATCATAACATCCACATGCCACTGTCTACCACTGACATCATCGGTTGGTGTGGTCATTTCAAACTTTCCCCCACTTTTTTTCTTTCAATAAAGGGGAATACAACTCATTTTCAACATTTTACTATATCATTAATATACCTTAGAGTTGTTGTGTGGAAATAATAAAAAAGTCCCCCCATTCTGTGTTTCCTAGAACTGGAGGTCTGAAATAAAATCACTAACATGGTGAATCACATCTTGATGATGTCATCAAGATGGAATGCCGGCTTCTATATTCCAGCATGCTAAACTTCCCACGAAGAGAGAGGCTGTAGTTCCTAACTTCCTATTGGCTTGGATCGAGAGAGCGGCTGTAGTTCCTAACTTCCTATTGGCTTGGATCGAGAGAGAGGCTGTAGTTCCTAACTTCCTATTGGCTTGGATCGAGAGAGAGGCTGTAGTTCCTAACTTCCTATTGGCTTGGATCGAGAGAGAGGCTGTAGTTCCTAACTTCCTATTGGCTTGGATCGAGAGAGAGGCTGTAGTTCCTAACTTCCTATTGGCTTGGATCGAGAGAGAGGCTGTAGTTCCTAACTTCCTATTGGCTTGGATCGAGAGAGAGGCTGTAGTTCCTAACTTCCTATTGGCTTGGATCGAGAGAGAGGCTGCAGTTCCTAACTTCCTATTGGCTTGGATAGAGTCCCCATGCATCGGCGACGATGGAGCCCACCAATCACACGAAGCGGTGAGTAGACGTTGGAAGAAACGGCAGTCACTCAATGATAATATAGTGTTTGTAGTGGATGATGGAGCCCACCAATCACACGCAGGGTGAGTAGACGTGGATGATGGAGCCCACCAATCACACGCAGGGTGAGTAGACGTGGATGATGGAGCCCACCAATCACATGCAGGGTGAGTAGACGTGGATGATGGAGCCCACCAATCACATGCAGGGTGAGTAGACGTGGATGATGGAGCCCACCAATCACACGCAGGGTGAGTAGACGTGGATGATGGAGCCCACCAATCACACGCAGGGTGAGTAGACGTGGATGATGACAGAAGCACAATTTGAAATCCGCCACCCTATAATGGCCAGAAACAAATACTGTAGTCTGTGTGTTTGACTAAAGGGTTTGACTGGATTGCAGAAAAAAACATAATTAAAATATATATTTTTTTGCAAAGGCGTGAAGTGGCCCTTTAATGAGGGCCAGTTATTTGAAGATGTGGTTGAAAATGTTGAGTGTTCCTTTAAACCACAAACTCCGATCTGTACTTGCAGATGAGCCATTTTCTCTAAATATTCAGTGTTTGCCTATAGTTTGCCAAAATGTTCAGCTCTTACGCCCAGAGTAGGGAACATACACAATTACACATGCTTTAATGTTATTTTACGGCCACAGCTATAGTGAATACACTGTTTATTGCGATGATGGGCCATGGGGGGGTGGGGGGGGGGGGGGGGGTCGACATTCATTATTTATCAGATTCAAAACTGCACACCCTTTGATGTATAGCGTCGTGTCATCAGCAATGAGCCTCGCATGTCCTTCCATCGTCTCCCGTTTCCGTAGCGCCAGGCAGCTCTCTGCGTGTGCTGTGGTTTCACCCCCTGGACACGCATGACGCTAGTATGACGTACTGTGGTTTCACCCCCTGGACACGCATGACTACTAGTATGACGTACTGTGGTTTCACCATGTGTTCCATGCTTTTTGGTTTCATAAAGGCTTCTTTGTGTAACGATGACTCGGCCGTGGATTGAACACAGAGCTCCACTCTAAGCACAAGGCTGAGCATCAAGGCTGTTCTGAACGAAAAAGAGAAGAAAAGAAAAAGGATCCACAGTCTTGTGTCTTCTCTGTCTTCGATGCTCCCTAAAAACGTACTTACATTTCCACCTCTGTACTCTTCATCTTGAACACAACCGCATGTATAGTATGTCAGAGCGAGGTGTATGAGCCACGGCCTGGAATAAGGTACGTTTGCATGGCGGTTCTACGAGCCACATTGTAAGTCAATGGTGTCAGAAGTGGCCCTTTCATAAATGTAATCCCCATGGCCTCTGTTATTGTCACTATACACACACGCTCTGTTCTCTCTCTCTCTCTCTCTCCTCTCTCTCCTCTCTCTCTCGCTCTCTCTCTCTCTCTCTCTCTCTCTCTCTCTGTCTCTCTGTGACCTTGGGCTCAGTGACGGACTGGATACACGTTTTGTGTTCCATGTGACCCAGCTGTCTTCGTACTCCTAATCCAGGCAATGTGATGTTATGTTGATGTCAGCGCGCGGTGCAGGGCAGGGCAGGGCAGGGCAGGCAGAGACGGAGAGATCCTTCAGGGCAGGGAGTCAGGGACAGGGCAGAGCATATACATAGTCCCACATAGGTGTGGCCGGTTAAGACTCACACGTGGCCGGTAAAGACTCAGGCGTGGCCGGTTAAGACTCACCTGTGGCTTGAGGTTACGGTGAGGTTAGGGTTTGGTATTTGGGTATCGGACTATTGCGTGTCGGTCTGTAAGTATACATAGTACGCCAGACCAAAGACATGAACCAGAGAGAGAGAGAGAGAGAGAGAGAGAGAGAGAGAGAGAGAGAGAGAGAGAGAGAGAGAGAGAGAGAGAGAGAGAGAGAGAGAGAGAGAGAGAGAGAGAGACATAGAGAGACATAGAGGTCTGTGGTCTGGCACCCTTCCAGTGGAAATGAAAGAATGGTTCCTGGATGTGGATTACAGCTGGAGGGGCCGTGTGTTAATGTAGGCCACAGTGCTGCGTGCACTAAGCTCTCTCTCTGTGTGTGTGTGTGTGTGTGTGTGTCTGTGCGTGCGTGCGTGCGTGCGTGCGTGCGTGCGTGCGTGCGTGCGTGCGTGCGTGCGTGCGTGCGTGCGTGCGTGCGTGCGTGCGTGCGTGCGTGCGTGCGTGCGTGCGTATGCGTCAGTGACATACTGGAGGGATGTGTCTGTAATGCAACTGTACTGCAATCTCCGGTTATATCATCACCGTCCAATAGAAAGCATATCTTCATATTGTCCAATAGAAAGCATGTATCTTCATATTGTCCACTAGAAAGCATGTATCTTCATAATGATTGTCCAATAGAACGCATGTATCTTCATATATTGTCCAATAGAAAGCATGTATCTTTATTGTCCAATAGAAAGCATGTATCTTCATATATTGTCCAATAGAAAGCATGCATCTTTATTGTCCAATAGAAAGCATGTATCTTCATATATTGTCCAATAGAAAGCATGTATCTTTATTGTCCAATAGAAAGCATGCATCTTCATATATTGTCCAATAGAAAGCATGTATCTTCATATATTGTCCAATAGAAAGCATGTATCTTTTATTGTCCAATAGAAAGCATGCATCTTCATATATTGTCCAATAGAAAGCATGTATCTTCAGAATGATTGTCCAATAGAAAGCATGTATCTTTATTGTCCAATAGAAAGCATGCATCTTTATTGTCCAATAGAAAGCATGTATATTCATATTGTCCAATAGAAAGCATGTATCTTTATTGTCCAATAGAAAGCATGCATCTTCAGAATGATTGTCCAATAGAAAGCATGTATCTTTATTGTCCAATAGAAAGCATGTATCTTCATTTATTGTCCAATAGAAAGCATGCATCTAAGCGGTGTGGGGTCAGACGATCCCATTGATGACTACTAGGTCGCTTACATTTCATGAGCTGTTATTATGTCAGGTTTCACCGGACAAAAAATAAATAAACTGTATCAGACTTACAATAAAATACAACAATTAAGTAGCCTGACTTCAACGTGCCTATAAATAAAATGCACAGGAAACAACAGCCTACATGAGGCTATAGAACATTGCAGAGGCTGGTTGCCTCAGGCTTACACACTTTTGCTGAAATCTCCTAAGAGGGCACTTTTGGACAAAAATAGTGAGCTCACGACGCGTCGAGAGCTAAGAGCATTGAGTGTTTATTACATTGATGCAGAGCCATAGCTAAGAGCATTGAGTGTTTATTACATTGATGCAGAGCCATATATGATATAATGCAGTTCCTACAATGAACAAGCCTCCCTCCTCACCTACAAAGCGCCGCTCATCAGCGATGGTGAATGTAAAACCCATGAACCCTTGATAGGCGGCAGCAGCGTTTATGTAGCCTAATGTATTATAAAATATATAACCATCCTGTGGCGCGCTCTGCCTGCATGCATCTGGGCTGCCTGTCTGTCTGTCTGTCTGCCTGTCTGTCTCTCTGCCTGCATGCATCTGGGCTGCCTGTCAGCCTGTCTGTCTGTCTGCCTGTCTGTCTCTCTGCCTGCATGCATCTGGGCTGCCTGTCTGTCTGTCTGTCTGCCTGTCTGTCTCTCTGCCTGCATGCATCTGGGCTGCCTGTCAGCCTGTCTGTCTGTCTGCCTGTCTGTCTCTCTGCCTGCATGCATCTGGGCTGCCTGTCAGCCTGTCTGTCTGCCTGTCTGTCTCTCTGCCTGCATGCATCTGGGCTGCCTGTCTGTCTGTCTGTCTGTCTGCCTGTCTGTCTCTCTGCCTGCATGCATCTGGGCTGCCTGTCAGCCTGTCTGTCTGCCTGTCTGTCTCTCTGCCTGCATGCATCTGGGCTGCCTGTCAGCCTGTCTGTCTGTCTGCCTGTCTGTCTCTCTGCCTGCATGCATCTGGGCTGCCTGTCTGTCTGTCTGTCTGCCTGTCTGTCTCTCTGCCTGCATGCTCTGGGCTGCCTGTCAGCCTGTCTGTCACCTCAATGTGTTTAGTAGAAAGCAGGCAGCGAGCGGCGGCCACAACCCCGTTGTGGTCTGGAAGCGTCATTCAAAACCCCGATAGGGTTGCGTGAAGGGGGAGGAGCTACCTGGTTCTTCTTCTTGTACGTGGGTGACTGGTCTATCTGGCAGCCCGTTAACCGCCACCTAGCGACATTGTAGCGTTTTCATAAAGTGTGCGTTTCTCGTGTAAAAGGTCAATAAAAAATTCAGAACGCAACGGGACTTTGGCGTTTTATCTGGAGATGGTCGCCATATAGAAGAGGCCTCAGTCTCAATGTGTTTTTACTAGTTAAATAAAGGTTAGGGTTAAATAGATAAAAAACTAAAATCCATCTTGAAAACTGACTTGAGGCCCGGACGGTCTCCCCCCTCCCCCCTCCCCCCCCCCCCCCCCCCCATCTCTCTCCCCATTTCTTGTCAGTCTACTTTAAATAATGCCCCCGCCCCCTGTCAAAAACAGATAAAATCCCTAAAACGAAAGAAAGCAGCAAATGAAAAAAAAAGAACACTCATCTTTTAGTTTCTCTAATAACAACCTAGAACATGAACCTTGGTTGAAAAAAAAACTAAAGTTGTCAATCAATAAAGGCTAAAACAAAACGGAAAAAAAGGAAAAAAAGAAAACTGACTTGAGATATTTCTGTCTGCCGACTCCGAGACGAGTGCGTTTATAACACCTCATCTACACGGGCAAGCAGCGAGCGTTCCGACAGACGAGTGCGTTTATAACACCTCATCTACACGGGCAAGCAGCGAGCGTTCCGATAGACGAGTGCGTTTATAACACCTCATCTACACGGGCAAGCAGCGAGCGTTCCGACAGACGAGTGCGTTTATAACACCTCATCTACACGGGCAAGCAGCGAGCGTTCCGACGGTCGTTGCCACGTAGCCCCCGAACCAATCAAATAACCCATAAATGGTAAGTAAGCCCAATGAAAGTGTTTGCGGCCGCGAAACCTCGCTCAAATAGAGACTCTGGGAGCGAATGTGTCGAGGAAATGTGGAATACCTAAGTTATACATTTAAGGAGTTCAAATCACTCATGGGGAAACTAAACTATGAGAAGCTGTTTTCTGTCCCATTATTATCTTTACTGACATTTGACCTGTGACTTGTCGACTAAGGGGATGGTCTTTTCATTGTCTCAGCTGTTAAGACCCACCTACGCCCTGAGGGGGGGGGGGGGGGGGGGGGGTAGGAAATGTATTTAAGCTGAAGTCTGACTGAGTTGTGGTGAGTCAGTACATGGTGTTCCATCGTAACACTTGACGCTGGCTCCGTATTCGAATACAAGATTCCAATACTTTAAAAGTCTGAATTGTGTCTGTCTCATTATGTTGTTTAACTGTGTTATAAGTGCTCTCCAAAATATTCCAGAACATTATGTAGGAGGGGTGGATGACGTCAATGCACGCTGCTCGCGGTACGCCAGGACAGTCTTGTGAGATGAGATTTCATCGTTGGCTCACTCGCATCGCTGGCAGTGTAGACGAGATGTAATGACCAGCTACCCACTGCACATAACCAGTGTAGACGAGATGTAATGACCAGCTACCCACTGCACAGAACCAGTGTTTTTTTTGGCAGCACATTTTGATTTTAGTTTTAGTCATAGTCTCTTGAATGGTTTTAGTTTTAGTCACATTTTAGTCACCTGGAATGTTTTAGTGTTAGTCTAATTTTAGTCAACTAAATCTACAGGTGATTTAGTTGACTAAAATGTATTTTGGCGGGTCGTGATGCCGTCGTAATGGCTGATTTTACACTTGCTGAAAATAGCCGATCTACAAGCTCACAACGCGTCGCAGCGCTTGTAGATCGGCTATTTTCAACATGCAACTAATTGTAAAATGACTTATACTGGATCTCTAGTCCACTAGTCCCTTCCTGACATTTTAGTCTTTATTTGTTATATTTAGTCCTAGTTTTAGTCATCATAGCTTAGTTTTCATTTAGTTTCCATTTAGTTTTCGTCAGTGAAAAAAGGTAGTCGACAAACATTTTTCGTCTTGGTTTTAGTCGACGAAAACAACACTGGAGCTGTCGAACACTAATTAGGCCATCTCGTGCTGCTCCGGCCCTTCCTCTGCTCCTAGGAGATGTCCCAGGTCCTTCCTCTGCTTCTAGGAGATGTCCCAGGACCTTCCTCTGCTCCTAGGAGATGTCCCTTCCTCTGCTCCTAGGAGATGTCCCTTCCTCTGCTCCTAGGAGATGTCCCAGGCCCTTCCTCTGCCCCTAGGAGATGTCCCAGGCCCTTCCTCTGCTCCTAGGAGATGTCCCAGGCCCTTCCTCTGCTCCTAGGAGATGTCCCAGGTCCTTCCTCTGCTCCTAGGAGATGTCCCAGGTCCTTCCTCTGCTCCTAGGAGATGTCCCTGGCCCTTCCTCTGCTCCTAGGAGATGTCCCAGGCCCTTCCTCTGCCCCTAGGAGATGTCCCTTCCTCTGCTCCTAGGAGATGTCCCCCAGGCCCTTCCTCTGCTCCTAGGAGATGTCCCTGGCCCTTCCTCTGCTCCTAGGAGATGTCCCAGGCCCTTCCTCTGCTCCTAGGAGATGTCCCTTCCTCTGCTCCTAGGAGATGTCCCAGACCCTTCCTCTGCTCCTAGGAGATGTCCCAGGACCTTCCTCTGCTCCTAGGAGATGTCCCAGGCCCTTCCTCTGCTCCTAGGAGATGTCCCAGGCCCTTCCTCTGCTCCTAGGAGATGTCCCTTCCTCTGCCCCTAGGAGATGTCCCAGGTCCTTCCTCTGCTGCTAGGAGATGTCCCAGGCCCTTCCTCTGCTCCTAGGAGATGTCCCAGGCCCTTCCTCTGCCCCTAGGAGATGTCCCTTCCTCTGCCCCTAGGAGATGTCCCAGGCCCTTCCACTGCTCCTAGGAGATGTCCCTTCCTCTGCTCCTAGGAGATGTCCCAGGCCCTTCCTCTGCTCCTAGGAGATGTCCCTTCCTCTGCTCCTAGGAGATGTCCCTGGCCCTTCCTCTGCTCCTAGGAGATGTCCTCTGCTCCTAGGAGATGTCCTCTGCTCCTAGGAGATGTCCCAGGCCCTTCCTCTGCTCCTTGGAGATGTCCCAGACCCTTCCTCTGCTCCTAGGAGATGTCCCAGGCCCTTCCTCTGCTCCTAGGAGATGTCCCAGGCCCTTCCTCTGCCCCTAGGAGATGTCCTAGGTCCTTCCTCTGCTCCTAGGAGATGTCCCAGGCCCTTCCTCTGCTCCTAGGAGATGTCCCAGGTCCTTCCTCTGCACCTAGGAGATGTCCCTTCCTCTGCTCCTAGGAGATGTCCCAGGCCCTTCCTCTGCTCCTAGGAGATGTCCCTTCCTCTGCTCCTAGGAGATGTCCCTTCCTCTGCTCCTAGGAGATGTCCCTTCCTCTGCTCCTAGGAGATGTCCCAGGCCCTTCCTCTGCTCCTAGGAGATGTCCCTTCCTCTGCTCCTAGGAGATGTCCCTTCCTCTGCTCCTAGGAGATGTCCCTTCCTCTGCTCCTAGGAGATGTCCCAGGCCCTTCCTCTGCTCCTAGGAGATGTCCCAGGCCCTTCCTCTGCTCCTAGGAGATGTCCCAGGTCCTTCCTCTGCTCCTAGGAGATGTCCCAGGTCCTTCCTCTGCTCCTAGGAGATGTCCCAGGTCCTTCCTCTGCTCCTAGGAGATGTCCCTTCCTCTGCTCCTTGGAGATGTCCCAGGTCCTTCCTCTGCTCCTAGGAGATGTCCCAGGTCCTTCCTCTGCTCCTAGGAGATGTCCCTTCCTCTGCTCCTAGGAGATGTCCCAGGTCCTTCCTCTGCTCCTAGGAGATGTCCCAGGTCCTTCCTCTGCTCCTAGGAGATGTCCCTTCCTCTGCTCCTAGGAGATGTCCCAGGTCCTTCCTCTGCTCCTAGGAGATGTCCCAGGCCCTTCCTCTGCTCCTAGGAGATGTCCCAGGTCCTTCCTCTGCTCCTAGGAGATGTCCCTTCCTCTGCTCCTAGGAGATGTCCCAGGTCCTTCCTCTGCTCCTAGGAGATGTCCCAGGCCCTTCCTCTGCTCCTAGGAGATGTCCCAGGTCCTTCCTCTGCTCCTAGGAGATGTCCCTTCCTCTGCTCCTAGGAGATGTCCCAGGTCCTTCCTCTGCTCCTAGGAGATGTCCCAGGTCCTTCCTCTGCTCTGCTCCTAGGAGATGTCCCAGGTCCTTCCTCTGCTCCTCGGAGATGTCCCAGGCCCTTCCTCTGCTCCTAGGAGATGTCCCAGGTCCTTCCTCTGCCCCTAGGAGATGTCCCTGGCCCTTCCTCTGCCCCTAGGAGATGTCCCTGGCCCTTCCTCTGCTCCTAGGAGATGTCCCAGGTCCTTCCTCTGCTCCTAGGAGATGTCCCAGGCCCTTCCTCTGCTCCTTGGAGATGTCCCTTCCTCTGCTCCTAGGAGATGTCCCAGGACCTTCCTCTGCTCCTAGGAGATGTCCCAGGTCCTTCCTCTGCTCCTAGGAGATGTCCCAGGTCCTTCCTCTGCTGCTAGGAGATGTCCCAGGTCCTTCCTCTGCTCCTTGGAGATGTCCCTTCCTCTGCTCCTAGGAGATGTCCCAGGCCCTTCCTCTGCTCCTAGGAGATGTCCCAGGCCCTTCCTCTGCTCCTAGGAGATGTCCCAGGTCCTTCCTCTGCTCCTAGGAGATGTCCCAGGTCCTTCCTCTGCTGCTAGGAGATGTCCCAGGTCCTTCCTCTGCTCCTTGGAGATGTCCCTTCCTCTGCTCCTAGGAGATGTCCCAGGCCCTTCCTCTGCTCCTAGGAGATGTCCCAGGCCCTTCCTCTGCTCCTAGGAGATGTCCCAGGACCTTCCTCTGCTCCTAGGAGATGTCCCAGGACCTTCCTCTGCTCCTAGGAGATGTCCCAGGTCCTTCCTCTGCACCTAGGAGATGTCCCAGGCCCTTCCTCTGCTCCTAGGAGATGTCCCAGGACCTTCCTCTGCTCCTAGGAGATGTCCCAGGCCCTTCCTCTGCTCCTAGGAGATGTCCCAGGTCCTTCCTCTGCTCCTAGGAGATGTCCCAGGCCCTTCCTCTGCTCCTAGGAGATGTCCCAGGTCCTTCCTCTGCTCCTAGGAGATGTCCCAGGCCCTTCCTCTGCTCCTTGGAGATGTCCCTTCCTCTGCTCCTAGGAGATGTCCCAGGACCTTCCTCTGCTCCTAGGAGATGTCCCAGGTCCTTCCTCTGCTCCTAGGAGATGTCCCAGGCCCTTCCTCTGCTCCTAGGAGATGTCCCAGGTCCTTCCTCTGCCCCTAGGAGATGTCCCAGGTCCTTCCTCTGCTCCTAGGAGATGTCCCAGGTCCTTCCTCTGCTCCTAGGAGATGTCCCAGGTCCTTCCTCTGCTCCTAGGAGATGTCCCAGGTCCTTCCTCTGCCCCTAGGAGATGTCCCAGGCCCTTCCTCTGCTCCTAGGAGATGTCCCAGGTCCTTCCTCTGCTCCTAGGAGATGTCCCAGGCCCTTCCTCTGCTCCTAGGAGATGTCCCAGGTCCTTCCTCTGCTCCTAGGAGATGTCCCCGGCCCTTCCTCTGCTCCTAGGATATGTCCCTTCCTCTGCTCCGACCTATAGGAGATGTCCCAGGTCCTTCCTCTGCTGCTAGGAGATGTCCCAGGCCCTTCCTCTGCTGCTAGGAGATGTCCCAGGCCCTTCCTCTGCTCCTAGGAGATGTCCCTTCCTCTGCTCCGACCTATAGGAGATGTCCCAGGTCCTTCCTCTGCTCCTAGGAGATGTCCCAGGCCCTTCCTCTGCTCCTAAGAGATGTCCCTTCCTCTGCTCCTAGGAGATGTCCCAGGTCCTTCCTCTGCTGCTAGGAGATGTCCCAGGCCCTTCCTCTGCTGCTAGGAGATGTCCCAGGTCCTTCCTCTGCTGCTAGGAGATGTCCCAGGTCCTTCCTCTGCTCCTAGGAGATGTCCCAGGTCCTTCCTCTGCTGCTAGGAGATGTCCCAGGCCCTTCCTCTGCTCCTAGGAGATGTCCCAGGTCCTTCCTCTGCTCCTAGGAGATGTCCCAGGACCTTCCTCTGCTCCTAGGAGATGTCCCAGGTCCTTCCTCTGCTCCTAGGAGATGTCCCAGGTCCTTCCTCTGCCCCTAGGAGATGTCCCAGGACCTTCCTCTGCGATGCTCCCTCCCAGCCTGTGGAGCGATGCTCCCTCCCAGCCTGTGGAGCGACGCTCCCTCCCAGCCTGTGGAGCGACGCTCCCTCCCAGCCTGTGGAGCGACGCTCCCTCCCAGCCTGTGTAGCGATGCTCCCTCCCAGCCTGTGGAGCGACGCTCCCTCCCAGCCTGTGGAGCGACGCTCCCTCCCAGCCTGTGTAGCGACGCTCCCTCCCAGCCTGTGGAGCGACGCTCCCTCCCAGCCTGTGGAACGATGCTCCCTCCCAGCCTGTGGAGCGACGCTCCCTCCCAGCCTGTGGAGCGATGCTCCCTCCCAGCCTGTGGAACGATGCTCCCTCCCAGCCTGTGGAGCGACGCTCCCTCCCAGCCTGTGGAGCGACGCTCCCTCCCAGCCTGTGGAGCGATGCTCCCTCCCAGCCTGTGGAGCGACGCTCCCTCCCAGCCTGTGGAGCGACGCTCCCTCCCAGCCTGTGTAGCGACGCTCCCTCCCAGCCTGTGTAGCGACGCTCCCTCCCAGCCTGTGGAGCGACGCTCCCTCCCAGCCTGTGGAACGATGCTCCCTCCCAGCCTGTGGAGCGACGCTCCCTCCCAGCCTGTGGAGCGATGCTCCCTCCCAGCCTGTGGAGCGACGCTCCCTCCCAGCCTGTGGAGCGACGCTCCCTCCCAGCCTGTGGAGCGACGCTCCCTCCCAGCCTGTGGAGCGACGCTCCCTCCCAGCCTGTGGAGCGACGCTCCCTCCCAGCCTGTGGAGCGACGCTCCCTCCCAGCCTGTGGAACGATGCTCCCTCCCAGCCTGTGGAGCGACGCTCCCTCCCAGCCTGTGGAACGACGCTCCCTCCCAGCCTGTGGAGCGACGCTCCCTCCCAGCCTGTGGAGCGACGCTCCCTCCCAGCCTGTGGAGCGACGCTCCCTCCCAGCCTGTGGAGCGACGCTCCCTCCCAGCCTGTGGAGCGACGCTCCCTCCCAGCCTGTGGAGCGACGCTCCCTCCCAGCCTGTGTAGCGATGCTCCCTCCCAGCCTGTGGAGCGACGCTCCCTCCCAGCCTGTGGAGCGACGCTCCCTCCCAGCCTGTGGAGCGACGCTCCCTCCCAGCCTGTGGAACGATGCTCCCTCCCAGCCTGTGGAGCGATGCTCCCTCCCAGCCTGTGGAGCGACGCTCCCTCCCAGCCTGTGGAACGACGCTCCCTCCCAGCCTGTGGAGCGACGCTCCCTCCCAGCCTGTGGAACGATGCTCCCTCCCAGCCTGTGGAGCGACGCTCCCTCCCAGCCTGTGGAGCGACGCTCCCTCCCAGCCTGTGGAGCGACGCTCTCTCCCAGCCTGTGGAGCGACGC
>NW_027638313.1:32500-75000 GCF_951216825.1 Electrona antarctica
AGGGGGTACTTAAAAAATCACACCTGTGTGAAGTGAGGGGCGCTCTTATCGTCTTACATCAATTACAACATGTTTGTTTAAGCAACGGGTGGTAACTGCCAGCGTTAATTAATCCCTTGATAGCGTAGTGCCAGGGTTTTATCGCGCGTAACACTTACTTTGAAAATCCAAATATCCGTTAATCGCAAGTTTCTGTGAAAAACTGCTGTGTGTTGTCATGACCGGTTGTTGTTGTCTTGTTCGGCGGTGGAAAAAGCTGACCGCGAGTATCACAGCGCCTGCTACAGGCCGTTGAAAACGCTTGTCTGGGCCAGAAACTGCCCCCTCAATACAATGTCCTTTCTGAGATACAGGGCTTTGAAGACAGGGCTTACAATGCAAGTGGATGCGCGCGCATCTTAAAAATGGCCGCGGCCAGTGTCTCACTCAATGTTTACGCGATAGCTTCATTAGCTATACGATACGATCCGAATTTAAACGTGGATTAAATAATGTAAACCCTGGTTCACGAGAGTCTGGTGTTTGGCGGGCTAGGGTATGATTTACACCCTGGTGTTCCTCGTTGTGGCGGGCAGACGGTTAATACCCTCGTGTTCCTCGTTGTGGCGGGCAGACGGTTAATACCCTCGTGTTCCTCGTTGTGGCGGGCAGACGGTTAATACAATCAGTGCCGGAAGTCCTTCAAAATAGGAGCTCTGGGGTGCCGGAACAACATGGCCGCTTTTACTCTGAAAGCCATGACCCGGAAACAATCCACTAAAAAAAAGTTGACTTTACATAGCTAGCTTACATTGCGATCGTTTTAGTTTATACGATATATGATACAAAAAGCGTTCATATTTTGCGGGAGAGACGGATGAGGAGCAGAAATGAAGTGCCAGTATATCGATCCGTTCAACACCACGGAGAGCGCCCTGGATTAGGAGAGACGAGTCATTCTTTCCGCCGCGCTAACGGCTAACTCAATGATAAGCTAACAATTGCCTAGAGCGCAGCATACGGTAGCCGAAAGGCGAACTGACAAATAAAAAAAAGGGAAAAATTCAGAATATTCTTATCTCGCCCCGTATCATTGAGGATGCGCTAGGACGTCTACAGACGTCTTTAGGACGCGTCGATTGGGACCCCTAGGACGTGTGGAGACGTCCTACGGACGGAAACGGTTAAACAATCATCGTTGAAAGACAATCTGGTGTTTCTTATCCCTCGCCTAACTCCTCTTCTCTTCACGACGCTGAAGTCCAGTATGGCAGAGCTGCCTCCATAAAGGGTGTTCTGAGGCAGAGCTACCCTCCATAAAGGGTGTTCTGAGGCAGAGCTGCCTCCATAAAGGGTGTTCTGAGGCAGAGCTGCCTCCATAAAGGGTGTTCTGAGGCAGAGCTACCGTCCATAAAGGGTGTTCTGAGGCAGAGCTACCTCCATAAAGGGTGTTCTGAGGCAGAGCTACCCTCCATAAAGGGTGTTCTGAGGCAGAGCTGCCTCCATAAAGGGTGTTCTGAGGCAGAGCTACCCTCCATAAAGGGTGTTCTGAGGCAGAGCTGCCTCCATAAAGGGTGTTCTGAGGCAGAGCTACCCTCCATAAAGGGTGTTCTGAGGCAGAGCTACCCTCCATAAAGGGTGTTCTGAGGCAGAGCTGCCTCCATAAAGGGTGTTCTGAGGCAGAGCTGCCTCCATAAAGGGTGTTCTGAGGCAGAGCTACCCTCCATAAAGGGTGTTCTGAGGCAGAGCTACCTCCATAAAGGGTGTTCTGAGGCAGAGCTACCCTCCATAAAGGGTGTTCTGAGGCAGAGCTGCCTCCATAAAGGGTGTTCTGAGGCAGAGCTACCCTCCATAAAGGGCGTTCTGAGGCAGAGCTGCCTCCATAAAGGGTGTTCTGAGGCAGAGCTGCCTCCATAAAGGGTGTTCTGAGGCAGAGCTGCCTCCATAAAGGGTGTTCTGAGGCAGAGCTACCCTCCATAAAGGGTGTTCTGAGGCAGAGCTACCCTCCATAAAGGGTGTTCTGAGGCAGAGCTGCCTCCATAAAGGGCGTTCTGAGGCAGAGCTTTCCAGCTGGGTGTGCCTGTGTTCCACACACCTTCGGTGATGTTTTGAGCTGGTCCTTATATCTCCGCTTTTGACCCTCCTACAGATCGTCGGCCATGATGTATAGCTGACCATAGAGCAGTTGGCATGGAGGCTGGCATCCTGATGGTGGGGAGGCCTGTCCTCTGGCATCCTGATGGTGGGGAGGTCTGTCCTATGGCGTCCTGATGGTGGGGAGGCCTGTCTGTCCTCTGGCATCCTGATGGTGGGGAGGCCTGTCTGTCCTCTGGCATCCTGATGGTGGGGAGGCCTGTCTGTCCTCTGGCGTCCTGATGGTGGGGATGCCTGTCCTCTGGCATCCTGATGGTGGGGAGGTCTGTCCTCTGGCGTCCTGATGGTGGGGAGGTCTGTCCTCTGGCGTCCTGATGGTGGGGAGGTCTGTCCTCTGGCGTCCTGATGGTGGGGAGGCCTGTCCTCTGGCATCCTGATGGTGGGGAGGCCTGTCCTCTGGCATCCTGATGGTGGGGAGGTCTGTCCTCTGGCATCCTGATGGTGGGGAGGTCTGTCCTCTGCTGTCCTGATGGTGGGGAGGTCTGTCCTCTGGCGTCCTGATGGTGGGGAGGTCTGTCCTCTGGCGTCCTGATGGTGGGGAGGTCTGTCCTCTGGCGTCCTGATGGTGGGGAGGCCTGTCCTCTGGCATCCTGATGGTGGGGAGGCCTGTCCTCTGGCATCCTGATGGTGGGGAGGTCTGTCCTATGGCGTCCTGATGGTGGGGAGGCCTGTCTGTCCTCTGGCATCCTGATGGTGGGGAGGCCTGTTTGTCCTCTGGCATCCTGATGGTGGGGAAGCCTGTCTGTCCTCTGGCGTCCTGATGGTGGGGAGGCCTGTCCTCTGGCATCCTGATGGTGGGGAGGTCTGTCCTCTGGCGTCCTGATGATGGGAGGTCTGTCCTCTGGCGTCCTGATGGTGGGGAGGTCTGTCCTCTGGCGTCCTGATGGTGGGGAGGCCTGTCCTCTGGCATCCTGATGGTGGGGAGGCCTGTCCTCTGGCATCCTGATGGTGGGGAGGTCTGTCCTCTGGCATCCTGATGGTGGGGAGGTCTGTCCTCTGCTGTCCTGATGGTGGGGAGGTCTGTCCTCTGGCGTCCTGATGGTGGGGAGGTCTGTCCTCTGGCGTCCTGATGGTGGGGAGGTCTGTCCTCTGGCGTCCTGATGGTGGGGAGGCCTGTCCTCTGGCATCCTGATGGTGGGGAGGCCTGTCCTCTGGCATCCTGATGGTGGGGAGGTCTGTCCTCTGGCATCCTGATGGTGGGGAGGTCTGTCCTCTGGTGTCCTGATGGTGGGGAGGCCTGTCCTCTGGCATCCTGATGGTGGGGAGGTCTGTCTGTGCTCTGGCGTCCTGATGGTGGGGAGGCCTGTCCTCTGGCGTCCTGATGGTGGGGAGGCTTGTCCTCTGGCGTCCTGAGGGTGTGGCCAACCCATCGCAGTTGGTACTGAAGGAGTGTGGGCCTCCATGCTCTTGGTGCCGGTTCTACTCAGGACTTCTGTGTGTGGTACACGGTCACGCCAGGTCAACCCAAGGATGCACTGGAGACATTTCATGTGGAAGTTCTCCAGCTGTTGGATGTGGCGGCGATACAACAAGGTCCAAGCTTCACGGCCGTAGAGAAGTGTGGAGACGCAGATGGCTTGGTAGACTGCTACCTTGGTGTGTATGCTTAGGTCTTTGTTCATATAGACTCTCTTACGCAGTCTACCAAAGGAGGCTAAGGCAGACCTTATACGGTTTTGAACATCATTGTCCTGCTGCAGTTCTCGGAGAGGATGAGGAGGCCGAGGCAGACCTTATACGGTTTTGAACATCATTGTCCTGCTGCAGTTCTGGAGGCCGAGGCAGACCTTATACGGTTTTGAACATCATTGTCCTGCTGCAGTTCTGGAGGCAGAGGCAGACCTTATACGGTTTTGAACATCATTGTCCTGCTGCAGTTCTCGGAGAGGATGCTTCCAAGATACTTAAAGTCTGGGACTACTGCTAGAGGCTTGCTGTCGATTTTAAAGACAGGTGATGGTGGTGGAGTTGGAGGAGGAGAGTTCCACTGACAGGGTGGTGGAGTTGGAGGAGGAGAGTTCCACTGACAGGGTGGTGGAGTTGGAGGAGGAGAGTTCCACTGACAGGGTGGTGGAGTTGGAGGAGGAGAGTTCCACTGACAGGGTGGTGGAGTTGGAGGAGGAGGGTTCCACTGACAGGGTGGTGGAGTTGGAGGAGGAGAGTTCCACTGACAGGGTGGTGGAGTTGGAGGAGGAGAGTTCCACTGACAGGGTGGTGGAGTTGGAGGAGGAGAGTTCCACTGACAGAGTACTTCAGTCTTTGCAGTGTTCACAGTGAGACCCAGTCTGCTATAGGCCTCCACAGCAGTGTTCACAGTGAGACCCAGTCTGCTATAGGCCTTCACAGCAGCTGTTCATGTTGCCTGCGATGCCTCTGAGTATGTGCCACGAAGGCACAGTCATCCGCATACTGTAACTCCACTAAGTTGACAGTTTTGACTTTAGTAGCAGCCTGCAGCCTCCTGATGTTAAACAGGTTCCCGTCCCGTCCAACCTGTAATCCACCAGCACACCACTGCTTCCCTCAACCTCTTTGTGAAGTAGCCAGGTGACGCTCATGAGGAAGATGTTAAACAGTACAGGTGCAAGTACACAGCCCTGTGTAACACCCGTGCATACGTTGAAAGGCCTGGACTCCTGTCCTCCTGTTGTCACCTGGGCCATCATGCCCTCATGAAAGCTTTGCAGTATGTTGACAAACTTCTGCGGGCAGCCAACCTTGAGAAGGACCGCCCAGAGCAAGTCTCTGTTGACCGTATCAAAGGCCTTTGATAGGTCCACGAAACCCCACACTTCTCTTGTAGCTGACGAGTTGTAAAAACCATGTCCACAGTGCTGCGAGTTGTAAGAACCATGTCCACAGTGCTGCGAGTTGTAAGAACCATGTCCACAGTGCTGCGAGTTGTAAGAACCATGTCCACAGTGCTGCGAGTTGTAAGAACCATGTCCACAGTGCTGCGAGTTGTAAGAACCATGTCCACAGTGCTGCGAGTTGTAAGAACCATGTCCACAGTGCTGCGAGTTGTAAGAACCATGTCCACAGTGCTGCGAGTTGTAAGAACCATGTCCACAGTGCTGCGAGTTGTAAGAACCATGTCCACAGTGCTGCGAGTTGTAAGAACCATGTCCACAGTGCTGCGAGTTGTAAGAACCATGTCCACAGTGCTGCGAGTTGTAAGAACCATGTCCACAGTGCTGCGAGTTGTAAGAACCATGTCCACAGAGCTGCGAGTTGTAAGAACCATGTCCACAGTGCTGCGAGTTGTAAGAACCATGTCCACAGTGCTGCGAGTTGTAAGAACCATGTCCACAGTGCTGCGAGTTGTAAGAACCATGTCCACAGTGCTGCGAGTTGTAAGAACCATGTCCACAGTGTGGCGAGTTGTAAGAACCATGTCCACAGTGCTGCGAGTTGTAAGAACCATGTCCACAGTGCTGCGAGTTGTAAGAACCATGTCCACAGTGTGGCGAGTTGTAAGAACCATGTCCACAGTGTGGCGAGTTGTAAGAACCATGTCCACAGTGCTGCGAGTTGTAAGAACCATGTCCACAGTGTGGCGAGTTGTAAGAACCATGTCCACAGTGCTGCGAGTTGTAAGAACCATGTCCACAGTGCTGCGAGTTATAAGAACCATGTCCACAGTGCTGCGAGTTGTAAGAACCATGTCCACAGTGCTGCGAGTTGTAAGAACCATGTCCACAGTGCTGCGAGTTGTAAGAACCATGTCCACAGTGCTGCGAGTTGTAAGAACCATGTCCACAGTGCTGCGAGTTGTAAGAACCATGTCCACAGTGCTGCGAGTTGTAAGAACCATGTCCACAGTGCTGCGAGTTGTAAGAACCATGTCCACAGTGCTGCGAGTTGTAAGAACCATGTCCACAGTGCTGCGAGTTGTAAGAACCATGTCCACAGTGCTGCGAGTTGTAAGAACCATGTCCACAGTGCTGCGAGTTGTAAGAACCATGTCCACAGTGCTGCGAGTTGTAAGAACCATGTCCACAGTGCTGCGAGTTGTAAGAACCATGTCCACAGTGCTGCGAGTTGTAAGAACCATGTCCACAGTGCTGCGAGTTGTAAGAACCATGTCCACAGTGCTGCGAGTTGTAAGAACCATGTCCACAGTGCTGCGAGTTGTAAGAACCATGTCCACAGTGCTGCGAGTTGTAAGAACCATGTCCACAGTGCTGCGAGTTGTAAGAACCATGTCCACAGTGCTGCGAGTTGTAAGAACCATGTCCACAGTGCTGCGAGTTGTAAGAACCATGTCCACAGTGCTGCGAGTTGTAAGAACCATGTCCACAGTGCTGCGAGTTGTAAGAACCATGTCCACAGTGCTGCGAGTTGTAAGAACCATGTCCACAGTGCTGCGAGTTGTAAGAACCATGTCCACAGTGCTGCGAGTTGTAAGAACCATGTCCACAGTGCTGCGAGTTGTAAGAACCATGTCCACAGTGCTGCGAGTTGTAAGAACCATGTCCACAGTGCTGCGAGTTGTAAGAACCATGTCCACAGTGCTGCGAGTTGTAAGAACCATGTCCACAGTGCTGCGAGTTGTAAGAACCATGTCCACAGTGCTGCGAGTTGTAAGAACCATGTCCACAGTGCTGCGAGTTGTAAGAACCATGTCCACAGTGCTGCGAGTTGTAAGAACCATGTCCACAGTGCTGCGAGTTGTAAGAACCATGTCCACAGTGCTGCGAGTTGTAAGAACCATGTCCACAGTGCTGCGAGTTGTAAGAACCATGTCCACAGTGCTGCGAGTTGTAAGAACCATGTCCACAGTGCTGCGAGTTGTAAGAACCATGTCCACAGTGCTGCGAGTTGTAAGAACCATGTCCACAGTGCTGCGAGTTGTAAGAACCATGTCCACAGTGCTGCGAGTTGTAAGAACCATGTCCACAGTGCTGCGAGTTGTAAGAACCATGTCCACAGTGCTGCGAGTTGTAAGAACCATGTCCACAGTGCTGCGAGTTGTAAGAACCATGTCCACAGTGCTGCGAGTTGTAAGAACCATGTCCACAGTGCTGCGAGTTGTAAGAACCATGTCCACAGTGCTGCGAGTTGTAAGAACCATGTCCACAGTGCTGCGAGTTGTAAGAACCATGTCCACAGTGCTGCGAGTTGTAAGAACCATGTCCACAGTGCTGCGAGTTGTAAGAACCATGTCCACAGTGCTGCGAGTTGTAAGAACCATGTCCACAGTGCTGCGAGTTGTAAGAACCATGTCCACAGTGCTGCGAGTTGTAAGAACCATGTCCACAGTGCTGCGAGTTGTAAGAACCATGTCCACAGTGCTGCGAGTTGTAAGAACCATGTCCACAGTGCTGCGAGTTGTAAGAACCATGTCCACAGTGCTGCGAGTTGTAAGAACCATGTCCACAGTGCTGCGAGTTGTAAGAACCATGTCCACAGTGCTGCGAGTTGTAAGAACCATGTCCACAGTGCTGCGAGTTGTAAGAACCATGTCCACAGTGCTGCGAGTTGTAAGAACCATGTCCACAGTGCTGCGAGTTGTAAGAACCATGTCCACAGTGCTGCGAGTTGTAAGAACCATGTCCACAGTGCTGCGAGTTGTAAGAACCATGTCCACAGTGCTGCGAGTTGTAAGAACCATGTCCACAGTGCTGCGAGTTGTAAGAACCATGTCCACAGTGCTGCGAGTTGTAAGAACCATGTCCACAGTGCTGCGAGTTGTAAGAACCATGTCCACAGTGTGGCGAGTTGTAAGAACCATGTCCACAGTGCTGCGAGTTGTAAGAACCATGTCCACAGTGCTGCGAGTTGTAAGAACCATGTCCACAGTGCTGCGAGTTGTAAGAACCATGTCCACAGTGCTGCGAGTTGTAAGAACCATGTCCACAGTGCTGCGAGTTGTAAGAACCATGTCCACAGTGCTGCGAGTTGTAAGAACCATGTCCACAGTGCTGCGAGTTGTAAGAACCATGTCCACAGTGCTGCGAGTTGTAAGAACCATGTCCACAGTGCTGCGAGTTGTAAGAACCATGTCCACAGTGCTGCGAGTTGTAAGAACCATGTCCACAGTGCTGCGAGTTGTAAGAACCATGTCCACAGTGCTGCGAGTTGTAAGAACCATGTCCACAGTGCTGCGAGTTGTAAGAACCATGTCCACAGTGCTGCGAGTTGTAAGAACCATGTCCACAGTGCTGCGAGTTGTAAGAACCATGTCCACCAGTGCTGCGAGTTGTAAGAACCATGTCCACAGTGCTGCGAGTTGTAAGAACCATGTCCACAGTGCTGCGAGTTGTAAGAACCATGTCCACAGTGCTGCGAGTTGTAAGAACCATGTCCACAGTGCTGCGAGTTGTAAGAACCATGTCCACAGTGCTGCGAGTTGTAAGAACCATGTCCACAGTGCTGCGAGTTGTAAGAACCATGTCCACAGTGCTGCGAGTTGTAAGAACCATGTCCACAGTGCTGCGAGTTGTAAGAACATGTCCACAGTGCTGCGAGTTGTAAGAACCATGTCCACAGTGCTGCGAGTTGTAAGAACCATGTCCACAGTGCTGCGAGTTGTAAGAACCATGTCCACAGTGCTGCGAGTTGTAAGAACCATGTCCACAGTGCTGCGAGTTGTAAGAACCATGTCCACAGTGCTGCGAGTTGTAAGAACCATGTCCACAGTGCTGCGAGTTGTAAGAACCATGTCCACAGTGCTGCGAGTTGTTAAGAACCATGTCCACAGTGCTGCGAGTTGTAAGAACCATGTCCACCACAGTGCTGCGAGTTGTAAGAACCATGTCCACAGTGCTGCGAGTTGTAAGAACCATGTCCACAGTGCTGCGAGTTGTAAGAACCATGTCCACAGTGCTGCGAGTTGTAAGAACCATGTCCACAGTGCTGCGAGTTGTAAGAACCATGTCCACAGTGCTGCGAGTTGTAAGAACCATGTCCACAGCTGCGAGTTGTAAGAACCATGTCCACAGTGCTGCGAGTTGTAAGAACCATGTCCACAGTGCTGCGAGTTGTAAGAACCATGTCCACAGTGCTGCGAGTTGTAAGAACCATGTCCACAGTGCTGCGAGTTGTAAGAACCATGTCCACAGTGCTGCGAGTTGTAAGAACCATGTCCACAGTGCTGCGAGTTGTAAGAACCATGTCCACAGTGCTGCGAGTTGTAAGAACCATGTCCACAGTGCTGCGAGTTGTAAGAACCATGTCCACTGCTGCGAGTTGTAAGAACCATGTCCACAGTGCTGCGAGTTGTAAGAACCATGTCCACAGTGCTGCGAGTTGTAAGAACCATGTCCACAGTGCTGCGAGTTGTAAGAACCATGTCCACAGTGCTGCGAGTTGTAAGAACCATGTCCACAGTGCTGCGAGTTGTAAGAACCATGTCCACAGTGCTGCGAGTTGTAAGAACCATGTCCACAGTGCTGCGAGTTGTAAGAACCATGTCCACAGTGCTGCGAGTTGTAAGAACCATGTCCACAGTGCTGCGAGTTGTAAGAACCATGTCCACAGTGCTGCGAGTTGTAAGAACCATGTCCACAGTGCTGCGAGTTGTAAGAACCATGTCCACAGTGCTGCGAGTTGTAAGAACCATGTCCACAGTGCTGCGAGTTGTAAGAACCATGTCCACAGTGCTGCGAGTTGTAAGAACCATGTCCACAGTGCTGCGAGTTGTAAGAACCATGTCCACAGTGCTGCGAGTTGTAAGAACCATGTCCACAGTGCTGCGAGTTGTAAGAACCATGTCCACAGTGCTGCGAGTTGTAAGAACCATGTCCACAGTGCTGCGAGTTGTAAGAACCATGTCCACAGTGCTGCGAGTTGTAAGAACCATAAAGTGCTGCGAGTTGTAAGAACCATGTCCACAGTGCTGCGAGTTGTAAGAACCATGTCCACAGTGCTGCGAGTTGTAAGAACCATAAAGTGCTGCGAGTTGTAAGAACCATAAAGTGCTGCGAGTTGTAAGAACCATGTCCACAGTGCTGCGAGTTGTAAGAACCATGTCCACAGTGCTGCGAGTTGTAAGAACCATAAAGTGCTGCGAGTTGTAAGAACCATGTCCACAGTGCTGCGAGTTGTAAGAACCATGTCCACAGTGCTGCGAGTTGTAAGAACCATGTCCACAGTGCTGCGAGTTGTAAGAACCATGTCCACAGTGCTGCGAGTTGTAAGAACCATAAAGTGCTGCGAGTTGTAAGAACCATAAAGTGCTGCGATTATTCCTGAAGCCACATTGAGACTCGGGCAGTAGGTGTTATGCTCCGTAGTGTCTTGACAGCATCACTTTGGCGAGAGAGAAAGCCTTGCCGGCAACAGACAGGAGGGATATTCCGCTACTATTGCCGCAGACAGACTTCTCACCCTTTCCTCTGTATATGGTTACAACCATTAGATAGATACCATTAATTTATTTCCGGCATTATTTCACCCGCGGTTTATCCAATATTAACTAAAACGGATTTAGCGGATGGCTAAATCCGCCATCCGCAGGTCTCTAATACATACATACATACATACATACATACATACATACATACATACATACATACATAAACACATACATACATACATACATACATACATACATACATACATACATACATACATACATACAATGTTCCCTCTAATTTTTTTTCGGTCTGAGCAAACACTCAAACCTCCTGAGCAGACATCAGCAACTACTGAGCAAACATTACGTCACCTTGACACCAACTATCCAAACGTTAGATAATGCTAAGTGAGCGCCCCTCACTTCACACAGGTGGTATTTTTTTCTTTTTTCCAAATGGATTTTGGTATACGAGTGAATCAATGTATAGTTACATAAAGTTACGCAAGTTACAACATTTTTATTTTATATCAAGGTGGTAGGCTAGCAATTTTAGGAATATTCAGTTAGTCTATATCAGTGGTTCTCAACCTTTTCAGGCTGTGACCCCCCAAAGTAATCATATTTGAACTGGGGACCCCCCACCCAGACAAGCAACAGAATGGTTCCACAGATAAATATTGTGAAAATAGCCGATCTACAAGCTCGTTGTGAACTTGTAGATCGGCTATTTTCACAATTGTTGCCTCTTTCTTTATCATTTAATAATCTGGCCAATGTTTGACCAGTTTTTATAGCATGGTTTGCTGATTATTTTTGTCTTTTAGAGCCTTTGAGGTATTATAAAAGTCTTAAAAGTCCTTAAATTGTCACTTCACTGTCATCTGGGGTCCCCCCACCCCCAAATCATGTGGGGACCCACAGGTTGAGAACGACTGGTAGGCTATATGAATACTCAATATTGCTTTACATGGGGGGGCATGAGAAAACGGAAATAATGTATTGGGACACACACACACACACACACACACGCTCACACACACCCGAGTTTGTTGGTTTGTGTTTTTTTCAGATTGTCGAACGTCAGCAGCCCCTTTTGAAGAAAGCTGTATTAACAGATTGGAGAATTACAGAGAGGTTCCATATGGGGCTAGACCGCTAGAGATTAACGTTAGCTTCCACATTCATTCACAAGCACACCGGACTGTCTGTAGGCTTGTTGTGCTGTAGTGATAACAACGTTAGCTGGTTAGCTAACGAGAAGCTAACGTTAGTCCCCCTCTCTTGTTGTTGCGCACAGCCGTGCTTTTATCCACACTTCCATCCGTTCGCCTTTTCAATCTAAATGTCCCATCAACGCACGGGTCCAAGCAACGCCAGCTTATCTGGTTCTTGGGGTTTCATTAACACTGACTGCTGCTGCTGCTGTTGTTGTTACGTCTCCACCTCCTAAGGTCCCCACTCGCGCGCAGTCACACACAGGAGGAGTAGCCTCGGTCCCAGGCAGGAGGAGAGGAGAGGAGACCATAGAGTAATAAAAGGAGGGGAGGAGACCTATGTGTTGCGGTCGCCTCGCCTGTGTAATCTAAATAAAGTGTAAAGTAAATCAAAAATAAAGTGTGGGCAAATGTCGACTCGGGATAGGTAGCCTATTATTACTGTAGTGATACTCGGGGCAATTTCTTTTTTCTTTTTTTTCTTTTTTTCTTTTTTTTACACCAGCGTCTGTGCGCGACAGATTTCAGTTGTGCGCGGGGGCATTTGGCCATGTGCGCGCGCGCACGGGCGCACCTTAGGGGGAACATTGCATACATACATACATACATACATACATACATACATACAGCCTCTGCCTTGCATAGTCCCCAGTGAATAGGCAGGTTGCCCTTCACTGGTAACCTTACTTTGGATTTTAAATATATGAAGGTATTGTAGGCTGGTATTTTACAAAAAAGCCACCCTTTTAAATACATACATACATACATACATACATACATACATACATACATTACATACATACATTACATACATTACATACATACATACATACATACATACATACATACATTACATACATACATACATACATACATACATACATACATACATACATACCATACATACATACATACATACTTATAAGGTATGCCATCTGGTGGCTAATGAACCAAACACACATTCTCAGAAGTTGAAGCAGTTTTAAAGGACCCACTTTTAGGCCAGTGCAACAGAGCATGCGTTTGCCTTTTTTTAAAACCTTACCCATTTTAACCAAATACATACATACATACATACATACATACATACATACAACCTGACCACAGACGAACGGAACAGCATCACAACACTGCGGAACAACACATAAATAGTTATTAAACCAGCTGACAAAGGCTCAAAAATAGTAATTTTAGATAATTTCCAATACACATATGAAGCCAACAGACAACTATCCAACACAAGATACTACACTCACATAGCAGCCAGCATACAGCCACAGACTCAGGTCAAACTCAGACAAATCATTACAACACTCTATCACCAAAACTACATCACATCCAAACAACGCGACTTCCTCTATGGACCTGATAACCCCAGACCTAGAATATTCTATCTACTACCCAAAATCCACAAGGATCCACAGACTTGGACTATTCCCTTCAAGGTGCCTCCCGGCAGACCTATAGTGTCAGACTGCAGCAGTGAATCCTACCACATAGCACAATACATAGACCACTTCCTCAACCCCCTCTCCACTATACACGCCAGTTATTTAAGAGACACATATGATTTCCTAGAAAAAATCAAGCCCATAGCCGTGCCACCACACACATACATTTTCACCATAGACATTGACAGCCTTTACACCAACATACATACAGCCACTGGTTTACAGGCAGTTAGAAATCTTTTCCAGACACACCCGGACAACACTAGACCAGACAATGCCATTTTACAACTATTAGAACTCAGTCTCAATTGCAATGATTTCACCTTTAATAACAAACACTACTTACAGATGGAGGGCACGGCTATGGGCAAGAAATTTGCACCCGCTTATGCAAACATCTACATGAGTGAGTGGGAGAGAGAGGCCTTGGCAAAGTGTCCACTACAACCTATCATGTATTTCAGATTTTTAGATGACATCATAGGGCTCTGGCCACACACCTTACAACAGTTTGATGCATTTTTACAGATTTTGAACACACACCATGCTTCCATAACCATCAAACACATCATTCATCCAACAGAGATTAACTTCCTGGACACCACCGTATTTTTTCATACAATAGATCATACACATAAACGACTACTGACAAAAATATATTTTAAGGACACAGACACACACGCACTACTCCATAAACACAGCTACCACCCAAAGCACACCTTTGCAGGAATCATCAAATCACAAATCATTCGGTTTTTCAGGATTTCATCAAATAGGGAACATTTTAATCAGGCCACACACACACTTTTCTCCGTAGGAGAGGCTATAGCAAGAGGTTCTTGCGGACAATCAAGAGCAATGCCCTGGCCTCTCTCTCCCCCACCTGGTCACTTTCCACCAACATACTCTCGGACACTCTGCCGCCCACCCCTAACCCTCCCACCCCTAATTCTAACCCTAACCTCAGCCCTAGCTTTCCTCCCCAGCAACATCAGAGCATGCAACAGGAGCAGAGGCCTCTCTCTGGCGCGGGGACGGGGACGGACCTGGACGGGGCCCACGCATTACCCTCTCCTCTATGTCCTCCCTTCTCCAACTCTTCTTCTCACTCTATACAGTCCACCGGCTCCTCTACCACTACAACACTAGTCCCATTAATAACTACATTTTCACATACTCTCCAACCACTACACCATAAATTCAAACAGAACTTCGCCACTACACAACAATCCTACCCCCCATTACAAACACATCAGGTCATCTCTGCACTCAGAAGGAACAGGAACCTGGGAGACCTCCTTGTGCATTCCAGATTCTCCACTTTACCTCCCAAGCCCCCACAGCCACATACACTCCATTTTAAGCCCCGCAAATTCATCAACAACCCGCATAGTCACACTTCCTCCCCCATTCAGGATCCCCTGTCTCTGACCACCCCCAATATAGTTTATATCATCACCTGCACACAATGTCATAAACATTACATAGGAGAAACCAGTCACACACTAGAAACACGCCTCAAACAACACCTATATCACATCAAACGAGCAGACATACACACTACCCTGTACACACACTTTCAATCCCATCCCATCGCTAACCTCATCGTTTCAGGTCTGGAATGTGGAGTCCGTTGGACCAGTGGACAGCGGAAACTAATGGAGCATAGATGGATTAAAAAATTGCAAACAGTAACACCCACTGGTCTAAATGAAAGAAGCTGACTATCAAACACCTACATATTACACTCACACCTCATTCATTTTTATGTTCATCTTTCTGTTCAATTAAATAAATTGTATCCAGGCCTTGCTGTGAACTTTTACTCTTTTAAGTTTTTTAGGTTGTTTTATTAATGTCCATTTTTTACCAAGTATATCCATTTTACCATTGTGTTTTAGAGGATGGTTTCGGACCATGGTTTAGGTATGCGGTCTAGTCTAACTTGGACTCAGGGGGGTGGACGCCTCTGCCTTGCATAGTCCCCAGTGAATAGGCAGGTTGCCCTTCACTGGTAACCTTACATTGGATTTTAAATATATGAAGGTATTGTAGGCTGGGATTTTACAAAAAAGCCCCCCTTTTAAATACATACATACATACAGACATACAGACATACATACTTATAAGGTATGCCATCTGGTGGCTAATGAACCAAACACATTCTCAGAAGTTGAAGCAGTTTTAGAGGACCCACTTTTAGGCCAGTGCAACAGAGCATGCTTTTGCCTTTTTTTAAAACCTTACCCATTTTAACCAAATACATACATACATACATACATACATATATATAAATTACACCCGTGTGAAGTGAGGGGCGGTCTGATCATCATACATCGTCATGCATTATCTCATTCGGCCAATCACAATTTGCATCCTCACTTCAATGTTTATGTTTGCACAAACACTCATAACTGGCCATTCATTGTCAATGGCATTCAATGTTTGCGATCAAATGACCATATATGGTGGACCAACAAGCATCGGCTTCATGGATTGGTCAGACCTGCCATGACGTCTGTGCCCCTGTACCAATAAAAGTGGTCACCACGCACAGACCACACCGTTCCTTCACAGAGTGATGTGTTTCACCTTGGAAATGTTTCACTGCTCCGCTCATCTCAAAGACTCGTCCAAGAGGCGTCACGCTGCTGTTGTTGCCGTGGGAGACGATGTGTATTCCTTCGGGGGATACAGTGGCGCCAAGGACAGACGTGGTCAGATTAGTGTCCTCGTCTTCAACACGGTGACTTTACGCTGGAGGAAGACCCCGGTGACCCCTGGGAGAGAAGATGGTCGCTGTGAGGTTCCGTCCAGGCGCTGGGGCTTCACAGCTGTGCTGATTGAACATACCGTCTACATCTGGGGAGGGAAGCCTTTCTGGGACGTGCTTTATGGATTAGACGTGGACGCCCACAGATGGTCCAAACCCAGGGTTACCGGGGCGGTTCCAGAGGTGAGGTGGAACCACTCAGCCTGCATCTTGGGGAAGGTCATGTTTATCTATGGAGGAGGGAACCAGCGGAGGGGATGGAATAGTGACATGTACAAGTTGGACACCAGCACGATGGTCTGGTCTTTAATGAACACCAGAGGAACTCCTCCTCCTGCTTCAAATGGTCACTCTGCCACCATCATCGGGACAAATATGTTTGTATTTGGGCGCCATGGGGAGTGGGAGAATAAGTACTACACCATCAGAGTGTTTGACACAGAGACCGACCACTGGCTGAACAGATCCTCTGCACATGCTCGTCCAGAACTGGAGTTTTATTCAGCCTTTGCCTACAAGGGAGAGCTGTACATATTTGGTGGCTTCAACCGTGGCGGTAGCTTCGACGATGTGAGGAAATTCAGGCCAAAGAACTTCTCATGGAAGAAAGTGGAGACAAGGGGAAAAAGGTGCAGTGCGGGGAATATGCACGCTTGCATGGTGGGCGGTCGAATTATCATATTTTCCCATGACGTATTCATCTTAGACTCGAGTCCGAGTCTGAAGACCTTATGCAAGCTGGCAGTTATTCAGTACGGTCTGGATCAGTGTGAACTCCCACACAACGTCAGGTGGGAACTGGCAAAACTGGACAAAGAGGGGACACGGTAGGCACAGTCGGTAGTGCTGTCGCCTCACAGCTAGAAGGTCCCATGGGTTCGATTCCCGCTGGGGGCGCTGTGGGAACTGGGGGCGTGTTCACTCCTCCGCGTCATCAGTGGCCATACCCTGTGGTGGGGTTGGCGAAAGGGCCTGTCTGTTGAGTTTGCATGTTCTCCCCGTGTCCCCTAGGGTAGGTACCCTCACATGTTCTCCCAGTGTCCCCTAGGGTAGGTACCCAGCTCACATGTTCTCCCAGTGTCCCCTAGGGTAGGTACCCTCACATGTTCTCCCAGTGTCCCCTAGGGTAGGTACCCTCACATGTTCTCCCAGTGTCCCCTAGGGTAGGTACCCTCACATGTTCTCCCCGTGTCCCCTAGGGTAGGTACCCTCACATGTTCTCCCCGTGTCCACTAGGGTAGGTACCCTCACATGTTCTCCCAGTGTCCCCTAGGGTAGGTACCCTCACATGTTCTCCCAGTGTCCCCTAGGGTAGGTACCCTCACATGTTCTCCCCGTGTCCCCTAGGGTAGGTACCCTCACATGTTCTCCCCGTGTCCCCTAGGGTAGGTACCCTCACATGTTCTCCCAGTGTCCCCTAGGGTAGGTACCCTCACATGTTCTCCCAGTGTCCCCTAGGGTAGGTACCCTCACATGTTCTCCCCGTGTCCCCTAGGGTAGGTACCCTCACATGTTCTCCCCGTGTCCACTAGGGTAGGTACCCTCACATGTTCTCCCCGTGTCCCCTAGGGTAGGTACCCTCACATGTTCTCCCCGTGTCCCCTAGGGTAGGTACCCTCACATGTTCTCCCAGTGTCCCCTAGGGTAGGTACCCTCACATGTTCTCCCCGTGTCCCCTAGGGTAGGTACCCTCACATGTTCTCCCCGTGTCCCCTAGGGTAGGTACCCTCACATGTTCTCCCCGTGTCCCCTAGGGTAGGTACCCTCACATGTTCTCCCCGTGTCCCCTAGGGTAGGTACCCTCACATGTTCTCCCCGTGTCCCCTAGGGTAGGTACCCTCACATGTTCTCCCCGTGTCCCCTAGGGTAGGTAGTGGTACCCTCACCGAAAACATGCAGTAATCCTGGTTAGTACTGCCTCCCCCTGGCCAGCCGTGGCGCCTGATGGAGGGGAAAAGGAACTGGTTGGAATAACCAGTTCCACCCGCGACGTCCAATCGGGGAAACTCTGGGCTGTCAGGTGAAAAGACGCGGCTTGGACTCCTCATGCATTGAGAGAAGCATGAGCTCAGTTCATGGTTCTCCCCAGGTTGGCAGAGGGAGAGTTGGGCCCAAGATTGCGGCTTAGGCATTTGGCACCGGGTGAAACAAAAATGGATTTAGTCGACTAAATCATTAGTCGACTAAATCAACCGTAGATTTAATCAACTAAAATCTATATGATATTTTGTCGACTAAAACTAGACCAACACTAAAACATTCCAGGTGACTAAAAGGTGACTAAACTGTAAATGAAAAACTATTCAAGAGACTTTGACTAAAACTATAATCAAAACGTTCTGTCAAAATCAACCCTGCCGTGGACCGCCAACGGAGGAGCTTCCCGCCGCTGTCAGGCCAGAAAGCTCATATCTGCATAGGTTTTTAAATATATATATTTATTTATTTTCATGAATAAACACCTTATTTCATCCTGCAGGTGTTTTTCGCACAAAAGTAGTGAAAATATCCCATCTATGCGTTACATTTTTGAGCCCCTCGTAATATGAGCTGCTTTGAGTGTTTGCGTAAACACAAACATTGGAGACAAAAGTGAAGAAGCAAATTGTGGTTGGACGGAATGAGATGACGTTGACGTATGATGATACGAGGCGCCCCTCACTTGAAATGAAATGAAATGATTACTATATTTACCCTGCAGGGTATCTGGGCTAAATGATTACTATATTTACCCACAGGGTATCTGGGGCTAAATGATTACTATATTTACCCACAGGGTATCTGTGGCTAAATGATTACTATATTTACCCACAGGGTATCTGGGCTAAGCTCAAGGACTTGTTTCCAGCCAGGCCCTGCTCATTAAGGTCTTAATTAACCAATTGAGACCTTATACATTCAAAGATGTGCACACATTTTTTGAGTGGTGCAAACCACTCCAATAACCAGCTTTGTCTGTATCTATGTGTCTATGTGTCTATGTATGTGTGTACCTGAGGTGAGCATGGTTGCTATGGTTAGTGTGTGACGTCACTGCACCACTCAGTTCACACGGGTGTGCTTTTTTTTTTAAATGTTCTGAAATAGCAGGCCTGCCGACCACATAATAATAGTCAGGCCTGCTGACCACATAATCACTACCTGTCCCTCATAGGCTGACCAATCAGCAGCTGTCCTCTGTACAGACCTCCTTCAGAGGCTGACCAATCAGAACCTGTCCTCTGTACAGACCTCCTTCAGAGGCTGACCAATCAGCAGCTGTCCTCTGTACAGACCTCCTTCAGAGGCTGACCAATCAGAACCTGTCCTCTGTACAGACCTCCTTCAGAGGCTGACCAATCAGCAGCTGTCCTCTGTACAGACCTCCTTCAGAGGCTGACCAATCAGAACCTGTCCTCTGTACAGACCTCCTTCAGAGGCTGACCAATCAGCAGCTGTCCTCTGTACAGACCTCCTTCAGAGGCTGACCAATCAGCAGCTGTCCTCTGTACAGACCTCCTTCAGAGGCTGACCAATCAGAACCTGTCCTCTGTACAGACCTCCCTCAGGGGCTGACCAATCAGAACCTGTCCTCTGTACAGACCTCCCTCAGAGGCTGACCAATCAGAACCTGTCCTCTGTACAGACCTCCTTCAGAGGCTGACCAATCAGCACCTGTCCTCTGTACAGACCTCCTTCAGAGGCTGACCAATCAGCAGCTGTCCTCTGTACAGACCTCCCTCAGAGGCCGGCCTCTTCCACGTGGGACCGGAGACGATGGCGTGGCTTTGCGACACTGAGCTGGACAAAATATGACGACTAGTGTACACGGAAGAAGAGGAAGATCTATAGCTCAAGCTATGTTACCATAATGACACGGCACCAAAATATCTGCCATTTTTGAATAGCTACATTAGCAGAAATCTCAAAACGACACAGTCTTGGTCATGCAGGGTTTCAGTTTCAGTACAACGGTTTCTCCGTTGCCTGCGGAGAGAAAAACAGGTTGATGAGACCTCCCGTCCCTCCAGCATGCTGATTAGCGTCTGATGGATAAAGGGATGAGATCCTTTCTCCTCCCCCTCTGAGCCTTTATTTGGAAGTCCTGATGCGGGCGATGCTTGCTTCCTCGCGTAAAGTGTCCCGTCGATCAATTTAGAGACGGATTGCACGCAACGCTAACAACAAACAATCTCTTTGCATCTAGCATGTAGACCCTTAAGACCTGGAACGCATCTGTGTCACTTCAAATCTTTGAATATATATTCTTGCGAACGTTTTTAAGTCAAATGTTTGCTCCTGCACTTTGCCCTAGCCCTGACGACCTTACAGGCGTATGCAAAGGCTGAACCTATGTAACTTATATTACACTGTCACTGTAAGCTATTACACTAGCTTACGTACTGTATGATTCATGATGACCATTTTTTTTGAGTGGTGCAGAACCACTCCAACAACTGGCTTTGTACCCGTGTTTGTTTGTTCGTACCAAAAACACGAGCATGGTTGCTATGGTTAGTGTGTGACGTCACTGACATAACTGATCAGACTATATAAGACCTTGCACCACTCAGTTCACACGGGTGTGATTGTTATGTATATGATGTATTACCATGTGTTTACTTACTGTAAATCGCTCTGGATTAAGAGCGTCTGCTAAATGCCTACATTGTAAATTGTCTCTGGAACAACATATTTTCAGATGGGGGTCCGGCAGCAAAATACATGTAATGTTTCACATTTCTACATCAGTGGTTCTCAAACTATATTATAGTCTGAGAACCAGACTAGAAATGTAGTTTTTCTTTCCAGAAGACGTTTTGTAGAATCTGGTCTCAGGTCTCGATGGCTCAGAGTCTGATAGATAAAGAGATGAGAGCGGCGCGGGGAGCGATCCGGATCCTCCTCATTTGAAGTTCTGATTGGGGCGAAGTCTGCTTCCTCGCGTCAAGTTCTGATTGGGGCGATGTCTGCTTCCTCGTTCTGATTGGGGCGATGTCTGCTTCCTCGCGTCAAGCGTCCCGACTTTAGAGACGGACGCACGCAGCGCTAACAACAAACACACTCTTTTGCATCAGAGATGTGTTTTTCTCTCCGAGTTATGATGAAATATCCTGCACTCTGCCACGCACGCACACACGCACACGCACGCACGCTCACGCACGCACTCACGCACTCACGCACGCACGCACGCATACCCACGCACGCACGCACGCACGCACTCACGCACGCACGCACGCATACCCACGCACGCACGCACGCACGCACGCACGCACGCTCCTTCATATCTCGTCTGACAGTTTATTTATTTATTTTTATTTTATTGGGCTCCTGCTGCGTTACTGAAAGGCTTCCTGTTCTGATGTTGCTGCTGTCGGTGGAACGTTGTGGGGGGGGGGGGGGGGTACTCTGACAGATACAATGTACCGGTAGTAACAACAAGTAGAGCTCTTCGCGGGCCCCCCCTTTTTCCCCCCAAAATACTCGACAGGACCTGTGTCGGTTCCGTGTTTAATAACACATTTATTGCCTGGGGTTATTTAATCCATTAATAAAATGTGCCCAGCGTTTATAGCGCCCGGAGCACTTTTACCGGATGTTGTCCCCGATGTGGATGTAGCAGCTTTAAGTGTAGCCAAAACACTCTCGATGCGATCGACAACAACGGGAGTTAAGATTAAATCTAACGCGACTAGCGACTGGACAGCGGAGGGCCGTCTAACACATAATCTTTTTTTTATAATTAGACGGGAGGATTTAGATCGCAAGTTATTAACGTTTTAAGATTTCCGTTGTCGTCGGCTAAACAGGAAGGGATCATTTTCGATGACGTCTCACTGTTGCGCAACATCGAGGATTGCGCAACAAGCGCTCCTATAGGCTGTGGAGCGATGCGACCGGTTTTGATATCATTGATCTCCGTCGTTTGAATCAATCTCCGTCAAGGGCATCAGACCGTACTAAGTACCAGGACGGAGATCTCCGTCTGGGGCCCTCAAAGCATGGACGGGTTGGTCGGAATCGGCTGTATTCCCGTGGAACTCAGCGTGTCTATCATTATGTATGTGTAATACCCGAGTGGACCCCAGAAGACCCGTACTACTGTCTGTGACCGTGTGTGTTCGCACCGAGCGGCCGGGTGGTAACCGCAAGGTTGCCAGTTCGAACGCGGGCTCCCCCAGAGTTAGTGTCGAATTGTACTTGAGCAAGACACTGAACCCCTAATTGCTCCTGATGTGCTGGTTGGTGCCTTGCATGGTTTCCTCCACCATCGGTGTGTGAATGTGTGTGTGAATGGGTGAATGTAATGCACCATCTATGTAAAGGTGTGTGAATGGGTGAATGTAATGCACAATCTAGCGCCTTGGATAAAGGCGCTATGTAAATGCACCATTTACCATGAAATGTTTCAATGTTTTATAGGCTGGTTTAGGATCAGATTACTGCAGCACAACAAAACACAATTTGAACAAAGTTGATGGCATCGTATAATACCTTATTTCGCACTTGATTACACGCTGAAAAAAGCCTGAGCCTCACATGAGCTTGGAGATATAATGTGCAGCTATTTTCTAAATGCAACACCCGAGCACAGCCAAACATAACATGACTCGTCATTTTACCTCTGCTGGATCTCTTCTCTATGTAACGTTTTAGTCCAGATATTAATATCATTATTAGTTTTGCTGCCAAAATTGTCAGTATATTTAGTCATAGTTTTAGTCATCATAGCTTAGTTTTTATTTAGTTTTTTTCCTCAGTGGAGAAAAAAGCTAGTCGTTGTCGTTAGTTTTAGTGACCGGATAGCATCACTACTGATGAGGTTTCTGCCCGACAACCGTGATTATCATTATTATTATTATCATCATTATTATTCTATGGTTTTCATCTCACACCATCTCTGGGTCTCATGGATTTAACAAGGAGTCCCTGTGCCTCCAAACAAACCTTAAAAAACGCCTCTAACGTTAATGATGATCGTCTGAGAAGGAACGCCTTCTGCCTTCCTCAAAGTGAACTCTCTCTGTCACCTCAATGCTAACGATAGACTATTTCACACCGGAGAAAACAATAGAATTACAAACAATAATGATGTGTTTTTCCCCCAGTTAGTCAGGAACACTAGAGTACGCCTCTTTTGATCAAGGAGAGAAAAAAGTGTTTTGCACATAACGAGGAATTGGTCTCGGCGAGGTTGGCACGTTACAGTTAATAGCGAGCATTATTGCAAATATTGATACGGTATTACGGTAAGTATCATATGCAAATATGTATTTATAAAGGATATAATATCACCCATGGGATCAGTGTTGTTTTCGTCGACTAAAACCAAGACGAAAAATGTTCGTCGACTACCTTTTTCCACTGACGAAAACTAAATGGAAACTAAATGAAAACTAAATGAAAACTAAATGGAAACTAAATGAAAACTAAATGAAAACTAAATGAAAACGAAATGAAAACTAAGCTATGATGACTAAAACTAGGACTAAATATACTGACAATTTCGTCAACAAATAAAAACTAGACTAAAATGTCAGGAAGGGACTAGTGGACAAGAGATCCAGTATAAGTCATTTTACAATTAGTTGCATGCTGAAAATAGCCGATCTACATCTTGTAGATCTGCTATTTGTGAAATCAGTGTGAAATCAGCCATTACGACGGCATCAAGACCCGCCGAAATACATTTTAGTCGACTAAATCAGGGGTTCTCAACCCGTGGGTCGACATTTAGTCGACTAAAACTAGACTAACACTAAAACATTCCAGGTGACTAAAATGTGCTAAAATTTGCTGCCAAAAACCACACTGCATGGTACATCCATTCCAAATGCATCAGTGTGTGTGGCTGTGTGCCGCAGCTGATTCAGCACCATGGACAGAGCCTGCTGGCTCCACAGAGAGGGTGATTCAGCACCATGGACAGAGCCTGCTGGCTCCACAGAGAGGGTGTTTCTGGAGCCATAAAAAGAGAGACAGTGGTGGGAAAAAAAAGTACTAAATAGTTTTACTGATGTAAACGGCAATGTAGAAATACTCGTGTTACAAGTAAAAGTCCAGAATCCGCTGGGGAAGCTGTGGGTGCTGGCGGCGTGTTTCCTCCTCTGCATCATCGGTGCCCACAACCGAGGCGGGGTTGGCGAAAGGGCCTTTTCTGTGTGGAGTTTGCATGTTCTCCTCGTGTCCCCTAGGGTAGGTACCCTCACATGTTCTCCCCGTGTCCCCTAGGGTAGGTACCGTCACATGTTCTCCCCGTGTCCCCTAGGGTAGGTACCCTCACATGTTCTCCTCGTGTCCCCTAGGGTAGGTACCCTCACATGTTCTCCCCGTTTCCCCTAGGGTAGGTACCCTCACACCGAGTGCCGCGCTACGAGCTTGTAGGTCTGCTATTTTCGGAAAAGTCGTGAAAATGTGGCGCGGATCTTTGAATATATATTCTTTCAGAGCGAATGTTTATAACTCAAAGCTTTGCTTCCGAGAGGTTCCATGGAATAACATATTTTCGGATGGGGGTCAATTACATAGAATTTTTTGGGGGTCCTTGACATGAAATATTGAGCACCACAGACAAAGAAACACAGGGTTTTCAGAACACTTTGTATAGGATTTAGAAGACATTGTTTTGATTCCGACGTCAGGCCTAAGTGGGTTAATGATGAAGTTGCATACAGTAACAGCTCACAGATGGAAGTATAGATTATGGCAACGATGCAAAATAATACAAGCTTTTGGGCTAAATTTAACTCCATGTGTTTATACTCTGTTTGAGCCCACGCAGCACGCCTGGTACAGTACGCCTGGTACAGTACGCCTGGTACAGTACGCCTGGTACAGTACGCCTGGTACATTACGCCTTGTGCAGTACGCCTGGTACAGTACGCCTGGTACAGTACGCTGGTACAGTACGCCTGGTACAGCACGCCTGGTACAGTACGCTGGTACAGTACGCCTGGTACAGTACGCCTGGTACAGTACGCCTGTTACAGTACGCCTGGTACAGTACGCTGGTACAGTACGCCTGGTACAGTATGCTGGTACAGTGCGCCTGGTACGGTACGCTGGTACAGTACGCCTGGTACAGTACGCCTGGTACAGTACGCCTGGTACATTACGCTGGTACAGTACACTGGTACAGTACGCCTGGTACAGCACGCCTGGTACAGTACGCTGGTACAGTACGCCTGGTACAGTACGCCTGGTAAAGTACGCTGGTACAGTACGCCTGGTACAGTACGCTGGTACATTACGCTGGTACAGTACGCCTGGTACAGTACGCCTGGTACAGTACGCCTGGTACAGTACGCTGGTACAGTACGCTGGTACAGTACGCCTGGTACAGTACGCTGGTACGGTACGCCTGGTACGGTACGCTGGTACGGTACGCCTGGTACGGTACGCCTGGTACAGTACGCCTGGTACATTACGCTGGTACAGTACACTGGTACAGTACGCCTGGTACAGTACGCCTGGTACAGTACGCTGGTACAGTACGCCTGGTACAGTACGCTGGTACATTACGCTGGTACAGTACGCCTGGTACAGTACGCCTGGTACAGTACGCCTGGTACAGTACGCTGGTACAGCACGCCTGGTACAGTATGCCTGGTACAGTACGCCTGGTACAGTATGCTGGTACAGTATGCTGGTACAGCACGCCTGGTACAGTACGCCTGGTACAGTACGCCTGGTACAGTACGCCTGGTACAGTATGCTGGTACAGTACGCCTGGTACAGTATGCTGGTACAGTATGCTGGTACAGCACGCCTGGTACAGCACGCCTGGTACAGCACGCCTGGTACAGTACGCCTGGTACAGTATGCTGGTACAGTACGCCTGGTACAGTACGCCTGGTACAGTATGCTGGTACAGTACGCCTGGTACAGTACGCCTGGTACAGTACGCCTGGTACAGTATGCTGGTACAGTACGCCTGGTACAGTACGCCTGGTACAGTATGCTGGTACAGTACGCCTGGTACAGTACGCCTGGTACAGTATGCTGGTACAGTACGCCTGGTACAGTACGCCTGGTACAGCACGCCTGGTACAGCACGCCTGGTACAGTACGCCTGGTACAGTATGCTGGTACAGTATGCTGGTACAGTACGCCTGGTACAGTACGCCTGGTACAGCACGCCTGGTACAGCACGCCTGGTACAGTACGCCTGGTACAGTATGCTGGTACAGTACGCCTGGTACAGTACGCCTGGTACAGTATGCTGGTACAGTACGCCTGGTACAGTACGCCTGGTACAGCACGCCTGGTACAGTACGCCTGGTACAGTACGCCTGGTACAGTATGCTGGTACAGTATGCCTGGTACAGTACGCCTGGTACAGCACGCCTGGTACAGTACGCCTGGTACAGTATGCTGGTACAGCACGCCTGGTACAGTATGCTGGTACAGTACGCCTGGTACAGTATGCTGGTACAGTACGCCTGGTACAGTACGCCTGGTACAGCACGCCTGGTACAGTACGCCTGGTACAGTATGCTGGTACAGCATGCCTGGTGCAGTATGCTGGTACAGTACGCCTGGTACAGTATGCTGGTACAGTATGCTGGTACAGTATGCTGGCACAGTACGCCTGGTACAGTACGCCTGGTACAGTACGCCTGGTACAGTATGCTGGTACAGTACGCCTGGTACAGTACGCCTGGTACAGTACGCCTGGTACAGTACGCCTGGTACAGTATGCTGGTACAGTATGCTGGCACAGTACGCCTGGTACAGTACGCCTGGTACAGTATGCTGGTACAGTATGATGGTACAGTACGCCTGGTACAGTACGCCTGGTACAGTACGCTGGTACAGTATGCTGGTACAGTACGCCTGGTACAGTACGCTGGTACAGTACGCCTGGTACAGTACGCTGGTACAGTACGGTTGGTACAGTACGCCTGGTACAGTACGCCTGGTACAGTACGCCTGGTACAGTATGCTGGTACAGTACGCCTGGTACAGTACGCTGGTACAGTACGCCTGGTACAGTATGCTGGTACAGTATGACTGGTACAGTACGCCTGGTACAGTACGCCTGGTACAGTACACTTGGTACAGTATGCTGGTACAGTATGACTGGTACAGTACGCCTGGTACAGTACGCTGGTACAGTACGCCTGGTACAGTACACCTGGTACAGTACAGCTGGTACAGTATGACTGGTACAGTACGCCTGGTACAGTATGCTGGTACAGTATGCTGGTACAGTATGCCTGGTACAGTATGCTGGTACAGTATGCTGGTACAGTACGCCTGGTACAGTACGCTGGTACAGTACGCCTGGTACAGTACGCTGGTACAGTACGCCTGGTACAGTATGCTGGTACAGTACGCCTGGTACAGTACGCCTGGTACAGTACGCCTGGTACAGTATGCTGGTACAGTACGCCTGGTACAGTACGCCTGGTACAGTATGCTGGTACAGTACGCCTGGTACATCACGCCTGGTACAGCACGCCTGGTACAGTACGCCTGGTACAGTACGCCTGGTACAGTATGCTGGTACAGTACGCTGGTACAGTATGCCTGGTACAGTACGCTGGTACAGCACGCCTGGTACAGTATGCTGGTACAGTACGCCTGGTACAGTACGCCTGGTACAGTATGCTGGTACAGTACGCCTGGTACAGTACGCATGGTACAGTACGCTGGTACAGTACGCCTGGTACAGTACGCTGGTACAGTACGCCTGGTACAGTACGCCTGGTACAGTATGCTGGTACAGTACACCTGGTACAGTACGCTGGTACAGTACGTCTGGTACAGCACGCCTGGTACAGTATGCCTGGTACAGTACGCTGGTACAGTACGCTGGTACAGTACGCCTGGTACAGTATGCTGGTACAGTACGCTGGTACAGTACGCCTGGTACAGTACGCTGGTACAGCACGCCTGGTACAGTACGCCTGGTACAGTACGCCTGGTACAGCACGCCTGGTACAGTACGCCTGGTACAGTACGCCTGGTACAGTACGCTGGCCTTTCTAGACTTTATATTGGAAGTATATACTTGAGTACTTAACCCTGTAATAGATTACTACTACTTTGTACACTAGGACTTATGTTAGAAAAACATGTTAAAAAAAAAAAAAAAAAAGTTTAATGAAAATGTTATGCACATTTATAATAATTATTAAAATAATAATAATAAATTAATAATTTACATTCGGTGGATATCTTTCACAATAATACATGATACATGTTCTAGACATTCTAATGATCACACAAATATATGTATTACATGCATTTTAGTTACTTTTATCAGGGTTAAAGATTAAAGGTCATAGGTAAATTTTTATTAGAAATTGCCTCTTATGGCCCTTGAACTAATTGACGCAATGAATCAAAAAATCCCTCATTACATTGACGTCCATCCATCCATCCATCTCATTACTGCTTATCCGTAGTCGGGTCGCGGGGGCAACAGCTCCACCAGAGTGCTCCAGACTTCCCTCTCCAGAGCAACATTAGTGACTTCCTCCTGGGGGATCCAGAGACGTTCCAAAACCAGTGAGTCGATGTGTTTCCTCCAACTGCGCCTGCACTGGGGTCTCCTCCCAGTGGGACGTGATCCTTGGTCTGCCCCGGGGTCTCCTACCAGTGGGACGTGATCCTTGGCCTGCTCCGGGGTCTCCTCCCAGTGGGACGTGATCCTTGGTCTGCCCCTGGGTCTCCTCCCAGTGGGACGTGATCCTTGGTCTGCCCCGGGGTCTCCTCCCAGTGGGACGTGATCCTTGGTCTGCCCCGCGGTCTCCTCCCAGTGGGATGTGATCCTTGGTCTGCCCCGGGGTCTCCTCCCAGTGGGACGTGATCCTTGGTCTGCCCCGGGGTCTCCTCCCAGTGGGACGTGATCCTTGGTCTGCCCCTGGGTCTCCTCCCAGTGGGACGTGATCCTTGGTCTGCCCCGCGGTCTCCTCCCAGTGGGACGTGATCCTTGGTCTGCCCCGCGGTCTCCTCCCAGTGGGACATGCCTCGAGGACCTCCCTAGGGAGACGCCCGAGAGGCATCCTAACCAGATGCCCGAAACACCTAAGCTGGCTCCTTTCCAAAATCTACTTTGTAGATTTTGATTATTATTACAAAAGATTAATTCAGTATATCCATGTACATTTGGCCATTTGAAAATAGCATATCTATAAGCCCACAATGTGTTGTGATGTGACGCATTGTGAGCTTGTAGATCTGCTATTTTCAAAGGATTTTACATACATTTGAAAACTTGTGAAATGGGACGTATACTGCGTGTTGTTTTTGGCAGCACATTTTGATTTTAGTTTTAGTCGTAGTCTTTTGAATAGTTTTCATTTAGTTTTAGTCACGTTTTAGTCACCTGGAATGTTCTAGTCCTTGTCTCCCGTTTTAGTCGACTTAAGTCTACGGTTGATTTAGTCAACTAAAATGTGTTTATTCGGGCCTTGATGCCGTCGAAATGTACACGTTGGTTGCATGCTGAAAATAGCAGATCTACAAGCGCACAATGCGTTGCAGCGCGACGCGTTGTGAGCTTGTAGATCAGCTATGTTCAGCATGCAACCTAGCATAAAACTGGATCTCTTGTCCAGTAGTCCCTCCCTAACATTTTAGTCTGGTTTTTATTTGTTGACGAAATTGTCAATGTCTTTAGTGATAGTTTTAGTCATCATAGATTCGTTTTTATTTTGGTTTTATTTAGTCAGTGAAAAAGGGTGAGCGACGAACATTTATCGTCTTAGTTTGAGTCGACAAGAACAACACTGCTGCGTATGGGTATACTTTTACTTTCGTGCTTTGAGTAGGCCTACAATTTGATACCGACACTTTTGTACTTTTCCTCAAATACATTTTGTATCTTCTGAACTTTTACTTAGGCCTCACTCAGACCTTTACTGCATTGCTGTATGCTTGTTGGATGAATGTTGTGTAGTGTCATGGCCGCCCCAATGCATTTCCAATGGGAGTCACATGGTTTTTGGACTACATTTTGGACTACAAGCTGTTGTATGGCTTTCGGCTGTGTTTCTACTGCGCCCCTCCCCCTCATACAACACAATGTTGTGTCAAACAATGTGACTCCCATTGGAAATGCATTGGGGCGGCCATGACACTACACAACATGCATCCAACGAGCACCAGAATTGCATTAAAGGTGTGAGCTCAGCCTTAGTATTTCTACATCGCAGTATGGATATACTTTATATAGGACATGTGAGTATTGTTGTTCTTCACCAGTGCAGAGAACAGGCTCTGTAGAAGGATCAGCTAAGCCTGGTGGATACACACACAGCCTCTGTCTCCACAACATGAGATGAGATATACTTTATTATTAGCACATTTAGACCTGAGGACGATTCTACAAATGCCTTCTAGACAGTTTTCTGAAAAACCCTATGTTTCTAATGTCAGTCGTTCTCAAAGTATTTTCATGTCAAGGACCCCCACAAACATATGTAATTGGCCGCCGACCCCCATCTGAAAATATGTTGTTGCAGGGACCCTCCCCCAGAAGCAACGTTCGCTGTGAAAGAATATATATTCAATGATTTGCGCCACGATTCTCACGTTTTTCATAAATAACAGACCTACAAGCTCGTAGCGCTGCACTCGGTGCCGCGCTACGGGCTTGTAGATCTGCTATTTTTCAATAGCTAAAGTATATAACATAATCCTTGAAACACCTTAAACACCAAAAGGTGTTCCCGCTCAGAACGGGTTAATCCCCGAAGGGAAGTTGAAGCTCGACAACAGCGTAATGTGACACATAAATCAAGCTGGACAGACGGAAAAAAACCACAAACACAAGTGGACATAAAGCACACGATAAGACCAGGACCACTAAGGGACCAGGACCACTAAGGGACACGATAAGACCAGGACCACTAAGGGACACGATAAGACCAGGACCACTAAGGGACCAGGACCACTAAGGGACACGATAAGACCAGGACCACTAAGGGACACGATAAGACCAGGACCACTAAGGGACACGATAAGACCAGGACCACTAAGGGACCAGGACCACTAAGGGACACGATAAGACCAGGACCACTAAGGGACACGATAAGACCAGGACCACTAAGGGACACGATAAGACCAGGACCACTAAGGGACCAGGACCACTAAGGGACACGATAAGACCAGGACCACTAAGGGACACGATAAGACCAGGACCACTAAGGGACCAGGACCACTAAGGGACACGATAAGACCAGGACCACTAAGGGACACGATAAGACCAGGACCACTAAGGGACCAGGACCACTAAGGGACACGATAAGACCAGGACCACTAAGGGACACGATAAGACCAGGACCACTAAGGGACCAGGACCACTAAGGGACACGATAAGACCAGGACCACTAAGGGACACGATAAGACCAGGACCACTAAGGGACACGATAGGACCAGGACCACTAAGGGACACGATAAGACCAGGACCACTAAGGGACCAGGACCACTAAGGGACACGATAGGACCAGGACCACTAAGGGACACGATAAGACCAGGACCACTAAGGGACACGATAAGACCAGGACCACTAAGGGACCATATCTCTGCTGTTGGGAGGAAACCTCATAACTCCAACATGCTTAGTTAAAACACCAAAAGGGGTTCCCGCCCAGAATGGGTTGAGAAAACCTTTTATATTTAAAAAAAAAACAAAGCAATACAGCCTCATCAAAGTTGGTGTTGTAACTTTATATATTGTCAATGACTTCCATGAGAGGGCAGGGGAGAGGTGGTGGAGTTAGTTGCTTTAGCAGACATTTTGAGGGTCCAATGGAGTTAAGAGGTTTTGTCCAAAGCACTTTTTTGTACTACTTTCCATTGGTTCAATATTTTTGAAACAACACACAGACGTAAAGGGTGTTCAATAGCACTGATTTATGAAACAACACACAGACGTAAAGGGTGTTCAATAGCACTGATTTATGAAACAACATACAGACGTAAAGGGTGTTCAATAACACTGATTTATGAAACAACACACAGACGTAAAGGGTGTTCAATAGCACTGATTTATGAAACAACACACAGACGTAAAGGGTGTTCAATAGCACTGATTTATGAAACAACACACAGACGTAAAGGGTGTTCAATAGCACTGATTTATGAAACAACACACAGACGTAAAGGGTGTTCAATAGCACTGATTTATGAAACAACACACAGACGTAAAGGGTGTTCAATAGCACTGATTTATGAAACAACACACAGACGTAAAGGGTGTTCAATAGCACTGATTTATGAAACAACATACAGACGTAAAGGGTGTTCAATAGCACTGATTTATGAAACAACACACAGACGTAAAGGGTGTTCAATAGCACTGATTTATGAAACAACATACAGACGTAAAGGGTGTTCAATAGCACTGATTTATGAAACAACACACAGACGTAAAGGGTGTTCAATAGCACTGATTTATGAAACAACACACAGACGTAAAGGGTGTTCAATAGCACTGATTTATGAAACAACACACAGACGTAAAGGGTGTTCAATAGCACTGATTTATGAAACACACAGACGTAAAGGGTGTTCAATAGCACTGATTTATGAAACAACACACAGACGTAAAGGGTGTTCAATAGCACTGATTTATGCCAAAAGAAAACATCAAAAACCTCAAAAATTGAGTTATGAGGTTTCCTCCTGACAGCAACGATATGCAAAAATCAGTATGTACTACTAGTCTAGTGTATAAGTACATTTACACCTCAGCTAGTACTAACTTCATAACAGACCACTATACTAAACCCATTACCAACCTAACTTCATAACAGACCACTATACTCCCATTACCAACCTAACTTCATAACAGACCACTATACTAACCCCATTACCAACCTAACTTCATAACAGACCACTATACTAACCCCATTACCAACCTAACTTCATAACAGACCACTATACTAACCCCATTACCAACCTAACTTCATAACAGACCACTATACTAACCCCATTACCAACCTAACTTCATAACAGACCACTATACTAGACCCATTACCAACCTAACTTCATAACAGACCACTATACTAAACCCATTACCAACCTAACTTCATAACAGACCACTATACTAAACCCATTACAAACCTAACTTCATAACAGACCACTATACTAGACCCATAACAGACCACTATACTAACCCCATTACCAACCTAACTTCATAACAGACCACTATACTAAACCCATTACCAACCTAACTTCATAACAGACCACTATACTAACCCCATTACCAACCTAACTTCATAACAGACCACTATACTAACCCCATTACCAACCTAACTTCATAACAGACCACTATACTAGACCCATTACCAACCTAACTTCATAACAGACCACTATACTAAACCCATTACCAACCTAACTTCATAACAGACCACTATACTAAACCCATTACAAACCTAACTTCATAACAGACCACTATACTAGACCCATAACAGACCACTATACTAACCCCATTACCAACCTAACTTCATAACAGACCACTATACTAAACCCATTACCAACCTAACTTCATAACAGACCACTATACTAACCCCATTACCAACCTAACTTCATAACAGACCACTATAATAACCCCATTACCAACCTGACTTCATAACAGACCACTATACTAACCCCATTACCAACCTAACTTCATAACAGACCACTATACTAACCCCATTACCAACCTAACTTCATAACAGACCACTATACTAACCCCATTACCAACCTGACTTCATAACAGACCACTATACTAACCCCATTACCAACCAAACTTCATAAAAGACCACTATACCAAAACCATTACCAACCTAACTTCATAACAGACCACTATATATAAACCCATTACCAACCTAACTTCATAACAGACCACTATACTAACCCCATTACCAACCTAACTTCATAACAGACCACTATACTAGACCCATTACTAAACTAACTTCATAACAGACCACTATACTAACCCCATTACCAACCTAACTTCATAACAGACCACTATACTAACCCCATTACCAACCTAACTTCATAACAGACCACTATACTAAACCCATTACCAACCTAACTTCATAACAGACCACTATACTAGACCCATTACTAAACTAACTTCATAACAGACCACTATACTAACCCCATTACCAACCTAACTTCATAACAGACCACTATACTAGACCCATTACTAAACTAACTTCATAACAGACCACTATACTAACCCCATTACCAACCTAACTTCATAACAGACCACTATACTAACCCCATTACCAACCTAACTTCATAACAGACCACTATACTAACCCCATTACCAACCTAACTTCATAACAGACCACTATACTAACCCCATTACCAACCTAACTTCATAACAGACCACTATACTAACCCCATTACCAACCTAACTTCATAACAGACCACTATACTAGACCCATTACTAAACTAACTTCATAACAGACCAATATACTAACCCCATTACCAACCTAACTTCATAACAGACCACTATACTAACCCCATTACCAACCTAACTTCATAACAGACCACTATACTAACCCCATTACCAACCTAACTTCATAACAGACAACTATACTAAACCCATTACCAACCTAACTTCATAACAGACCACTATATATAAACCCATTACCAACCTAACTTCATAACAGACCACTATACTAACCCCATTACCAACCTAACTTCATAACAGACCACTATACTAGACCCATTACTAAACTAACTTCATAACAGACCACTATACTAAACCCATTACCAACCTAACTTCATAACAGACCACTATACTAGACCCATTACTAAACTAACTTCATAACAGACCACTATACTAACCCCATTACCAACCTAACTTCATAACAGACCACTATACTAACCCCATTACCAACCTAACTTCATAACAGACCACTATACTAGACCCATTACTAAACTAACTTCATAACAGACCACTATACTAACCCCATTACCAACCTAACTTCATAACAGACCACTATACTAAACCCATTACCAACCTAACTTCATAACAGACCACTATACTAGACCCATTACTAAACTAACTTCATAACAGACCACTATACTAACCCCATTACCAACCTAACTTCATAACAGACCACTATACTAACCCCATTACCAACCTAACTTCATAACAGACCACTATACTAACCCCATTACCAACCTAACTTCATAACAGACCACTATACTAACCCCATTACCAACCTAACTTCATAACAGACCACTATACTAGACCCATTACCAACCTAACTTCATAACAGACCACTATACTAACCCCATTACCAACCTAACTTCATAACAGACCACTATACTAACCCCATTACCAACCTAACTTCATAACAGACCACTATACTAGACCCATTACCAACCTAACTTCATAACAGACCACTATACTAAACCCATTACCAACCTAACTTCATAACAGACCACTATACTAACCCCATTACCAACCTAACTTCATAACAGACCACTATACTAAACCCATTACCAACCCAACTTCATAACAGACCACTATACTAACCCCATTACCAACCTAACTTCATAACAGACCACTATACTAAACCCATTACCAACCTAACTTCATAACAGACCACTATACTAAACCCATTACCAACCTAACTTCATAACAGACCACTATACTAAACCCATTACCAACCCAACTTCATAACAGACCACTATACTAACCCCATTACCAACCTAACTTCATAACAGACCACTATACTAACCCCATTACCAACCTAACTTCATAACAGACCACTATACTAGACCCATTACCAACCCAACTTCATAACAGACCACTATACTAAACCCATTACCAACCCAACTTCATAACAGACCACTATACTAACCCCATTACCAACCTAACTTCATAACAGACCACTATACTAAACCCATTACCAACCTAACTTCATAACAGACCACTATACTAAACCCATTACCAACCTAACTTCATAACAGACCACTATACTAAACCCATTACCAACCTGACTTCATAACAGACCACTATACTAACCCCATTACCAACCTAACTTCATAACAGACCACTATACTAAACCCATTACCAACCTAACTTCATAACAGACCACTATACTTCATACACATTTTACTCAATGTACGTTTTTTAATACAGACCTCTTTACTTACAATTGTGTATAAAATGCTACAGTATACTTTTACTTATCTCTGTGGGGTGGAAACTCAATATGTACAAAGCCGTTACTTTTTCAGAAATCTGCAAAATTAGCAGATCTACAAGCGTGTCGTTTTGCGCCACGTTTCCAGTTTGCAGATCTGCTAATTGTCCTGCTCCTGTCCTGCTCCTGTCCTGTTTCTGTCCTGTTTCTGTCATGCTCCTGTCCTGCTCCTGTCCTGCTCCTGTCCTGCTCCTGTCCTGCTCCTGTCCTGCTTCTGTCCTGCTCCTGTCCTGCTCCTGTCCTGCTCCTGTCCTGCTCCTGTCCTGCTCCTGTCCTGCTCCTGTCCTGCTCCTGTCCTGCTCCTGTCCTGCTCCTGTCCTGTGTGACGCTCCAAGATCACCAAGTAGGAGGTTAATGAAAGGAGGGGAAGAAAAAGCACAGAAAGTTAAAATATGGAGATTAGAGCAACGTTCTAGTGAGAGAAATCAGAGAGTTTCTTCCCCTGCTGTTGACTAGTGGGGCCAGGCACGCACACACACACACACACACACACACGCACGCGCGCACACACACACGCACACGCACACACAGAGTACATTCACTTCAGTACTTTACTTTTTTCCCCTTTTTTTTAATATAGCCTCGATCGTTCCCGGTACATCCTCTCCTGTTTGAACTTAGAGGATGCGTGCGTGCGTGCGCTCGTGCGTGCGTGCGTGCGTGCGTGCGTGCGTGCGTGCGTGCGTGCGTGCGTGCGTGGGACGCTGATGTCAGGAGAGGCTCTGAGGAGAAAGAATTAAGACAGAAAAGATGAAAGCCATGTGTCTTAATGTGTCACACACACACACACACACACGCACGCACGCACGCACGCACGCACGCACGCACACACGCACGCACGCACGCACACACACACACACACACACAGGAGGAAGACTATTAGGCCTAGTCAGTGATGTAAGCTGCCTGTTAGAAGATGTTCGATTTTTCTTTTTCTTCTGAAAGGCAGGCCCTCAACAACCAGACAGGAGAAAAGATGTCTGCACAAGTATAGTATATCACGCACACAGTGTGTGTGTGCGTGTGCGTGTGGCATGCGTGCGTGCGCGTGCACATTCATGCACGTTCTCCAGAATGTGAGGGCTAAATCCAGGTACTGACGTTTAATCCCCCATGCGTTGGGGGGGGGGGGGGGGGGGGGGGGCAGAACACACCATGTGATTTCATCATCATCAACAACGAGCACAGTGATCCAGGCAATACACTTAATCCCCCCCTCCCCCCCCCCCCCCCCTCCGCACAGCAGGGAGAGACAGACAGACGGGGAAACAAACGCAAGCGGCTGAAATCTGATTACATCCTCACACACACACAGCGTCACAGAATGATGCAGGTTGCTGGAGGGGGAGGGTTGGGGGGAGGTGGGGGTGGTGGTGACTTCTCCACGAGCGCAACAACCGATCCCGCCGCCCACGGCACAATCAACAGACGCCAGACAACATCAGCGTCAGAGACGGGTGACTAAACCAACCGCCTTAGATAAAAGAAATAAATTGTATAAAAATAATAATAATAAGTATACCCGTTTCTAGAGAGAGCTGTGTTGCCGTTACAGCATGACTGATGTCGACCATGACATGGCCCCGGGGCGATGTCGACCATGACATGGCCCCGGGGCGATGTCGACCATGACATGGCCCCGGGGCGATGTCGACCATGACATGTCCGACTAAATGCATCTCATCTGACTGTGATGTCGACCATGACATGGCCCCGGGGCGATGTCGACCATGACATGGCCCCGGGGCGATGTCGACCATGACATGTCCGACTAAATGCATCTCATCTGACTGTGATGTCGACCATGACATGGCCCCGGGGCGATGTCGACCATGACATGGCCCCGGGGCGATGTCGACCATGACATGTCCGACTATATGCATCTCATCTGACTGTGATGTCGACCATGACATGTCGTGTAAATGCATCTCTCCTGACTGTGATGTCGACCATGACATGTCGTGTAAATCCATCTCTCCTGACTGTGATGTCGACCATGACATGTCCGACTAAATGCATCTCATCTGACTGTGATGTCAGGTCAAAATGGGTAAACGCCCACATAGGGGCGTGCCTATGGAGATCCCTGATGTCATAGATTAACGCCCACATAGGGGCGTGCCTATGGAGATCCCTGATGTCATAGGTTACCGCCCACATAGGGGCGTGCCTATGGAGATCTCTGTGTCCGTCGGTGCTTGTCCCTTTTATGCCCATATATGGCCAACCCTAATGTCATCAGATGTTTTGGTCGATAAAGTGCATGTTTTATACCGACGTAGGCCCGCCGTCTCAATCGAAATTGAGCCACGTTGAGACGCCACCGAGCTAGCTAAAGTGAATGCGTTGACGCGTGGAACGTTGCGAAGTTCGCTTTATTGCCAACTCAGGGCCGTCCGAGTTACGTCCCGATCGATCGGCACAGAGTATTGAATCATGGTTTTGTGGTGAGCATTTCCCCCCGACTGCCACTGTCAAGTGTCTACTGGCCAATCGCAGTGCGTCATTTCACAAGTGCGCTGGCCAATCACGTTGTGGTTTTTGCACAAGCGGTGTAGGCTTTGGGATGATGGGCAGACCCAAAATGATTCAGTCCATTATGTCGGAACGAGTCAGCCCACGTGTGTGTGTGTGTGTGTGTGTGTGTGTGTGTGTGTGTGTGTGTGTGTGTGTGTGTGTGTGTGTGTGTGTGTGTGTGTGTGTGTGTGTGTGTGTGTGTGTGTGTGTGTGTGTGTGTGTGTGTGTGTGTGTGTGTGTGTGTGTGTGTGCGTGCGTGCGTGCGTGCGTGCGCGCGCGCGCGTGTGTGTGTGCGTGTGCGTGTGTGTCACCAGGGACAGATGGAGAGCAAAATGAAGAAGTTACTCCACTACGAGTACTGAATAACAATTGCATAATCATAATTCATAATGTCATACTGTATGTAATGAGCAGAAACCTTGCATCTCCATATATCATAATTTAAAATGCCATATTTATTATTATTACACATAAGTGGCGAAAATAGCCACACCTACTACTTGATCTTGCGACAGCGTCACACATGATAATAAAAAATAGCAGATCTACAAGCTCTAACCGTGGTTTCAGATCTACAAGCTCCAACCGTGGTTTCATATCTACAAGCTCCAACCCTGGTTTCAGATCTACAAGCTCTAACCGTGGTTTCAGATCTACAAGCTCTAACCGTGGTTTCAGATCTACAAGCTCTAACCGTGGTTTCAGATCTACAAGCTCTAACCGTGGTTTCAGATCTACAAGCTCCAACCGTGGTTTCAGAACTACAAGCTCTAACCCTGGTTTCAGATCTACAAGCTCTAACCGTGGTTTCAGATCTACAAGCTCTAACCGTGGTTTCAGATCTACAAGCTCCAACCGTGGTTTCAGAACTACAAGCTCTAACCGTGGTTTCAGATCTACAAGCTCTAACCGTGGTTTCAGATCTACAAGCTCTAACCGTGGTTTCAGATCTACAAGCTCTAACCGTGGTTTCAGATCTACAAGCTCTAACCGTGGTTTCAGATCTACAAGCTCCAACCGTGGTTTCAGAACTACAAGCTCTAACCGTGGTTTCAGATCTACAAGCTCCAACCGTGGTTTCGAAGCGTTTTGAGCTTGACAATTTGCCTGACATACTGTAAATATCAGTGAAATATGAGAGCTGAGTGCTGACCAGCTGGTGTGAAATACGGTGATGTGCATGTGCATGTGCATGTGCATGTGCGTGCGTACGTACGTGCGTGCGTGAGAGTGTGTGTGTGAGAGAGAGAGAGAGAATAAGAGAGTATTGATTTGCAGTGTTTGCAGAGAGTTAGCCAAACACTCGGCAGTGGATTTTCTATACTAGTAGTTCCCAACCTATGGGTCGGGACCCCCTCCTAGGTCTATAGGGGTCCCCAGGGGATCTACAACCTATGGGTCGGGACCCCCTCCTAGGTCTATAGGGGTCCCCAGGGGATCTACAAGCTCTACAAGTTCGCTATGAACTTGTAGGTCTGCCATTTTTGAAAAATCGTGAAAATGTGCCTGAAATCATTGAATATATTCAAAGAGTGAACGTTTTTAACTCAAATCTTTGCTTCTGGGGGGTCCCTGGAACAACATATTTTCAGATGGGGGTCGGCGGCCAAATACATATATTTTTTGGGGTCCTTGACATGAAACATTGAGCACCACTGATACAGAAACATGAGGTATTTCAGAAAACTGTCAGGATTTAGAAGACATTTTGTATAAATGGGTTAAAACCTCGAAAAGGGAAAGAAAGGAAAGAAAAACACCACAACTGCAGCAAAAGTAAAACAACAAACTATAAGAACTGGTCAAATAATAAGAAAAGTAAAACAACAAACTATAAGAACTGGTCAAATAATAAGAAAAGTAAAACAACAAACTATAAGAACTGGTCAAATAATATGAAAAGTAAAACAACAAACTATAAGAACTGGTCAAATAATAAGAAAAGTAAAACAACAAACTATAAGAACTGGTCAAATAATATGAAAAGTAAAACAACAAACTATAAGAACTGGTCAAATAATAAGAAAAGTAAAACAACAAACTATAAGAACTGGTCAAATAATAAGAAAAGTAAAACAACAAACTATACTATAAGAACTGGTCAAATAATAAGAAAAGTAAAACAACAAACTATAAGAACTGGTCAAATAATAAGAAAAGTAAAACAACAAACTATACTATAAGAACTGGTCAAATAATAAGAAAAATAAAACAACAAACTATACTATAAGAACTGGTCAAATAATAAGAAAAGTAAAACAACAAACTATACTATAAGAACTGGTCAAATAATATGAGAAAGAGGCAACAGTTGTGAAAGTAGCTGATTTACAAGCTCGGCACAACGCCTCGCATAAATCTAACGCCTTAATCCATTTTGGACTGAGGTCGATTAAAAAAAAGGCTTCAAAATCCTAACATTTTTCTCAAAAAACATGTTTCTGTGCCAGTGGTGCTCAACCTTTTTCATGTCAAGGACCCCCAAAATTATCTCTATTGGGCCCACGGTAGCCTGGTTAATAAACCAGACCGAATCAGCCGTTGGCAATTTTTTTTTGCCTACCAGCGGATTACGGTCTGGCGAGGCTCAGTAGCACGCCTCTTTCCTACAACCGAGAACAGGTCGGACCAATCGGGACACGGTATGCAATATGGGCGGGCTTTGGTACAGTGACGTTCAATGCTTGAGACTTTTGACTGACAGTAGCTCTGACCAATTGCGTCAAAGAGAAAATGTTTGAACCCGCCCCCCGGGAAATGAAATCCAAGTGGAGCCAGCCCAGACTAATATACCGCGACAGTGTTGTGTGATATTAGTCTGGCTTATTAGCCAGGCTAGGCCCACGGACCCCCATCTCAAAATCTGTAGTTCCAGGGAACCCCCCCCCCCCAGAAGCCAATATTTTAGTTAAAAATGTTCGCTCTGAAATATGGCGCAATATATTTGCGCCACATTTTCACGACTTTTAAAAAATAGCAGACCTACAAGCTCGTAGCACGCCACTCGGTGCCGCGCTACGAGCTTGTAGATCTGCTATTTTTCAATAGCTAAAGCATAACATAATGCTTACAACACCAAAAAGGGTTCCCGCCCAAAATGGGTTAATTCCTACATTAGGGCAGCTTTGCTGTGTGGCTCAGGAGGTAGAGCGGGTCGTCCAATGATCCCTGGTACGGCGGTTCGAATCCCGGCTCCCCCTCCTGTCCACATGTGGAAGTGTCCTTGAGCAAGAAGACACTGAACCCTACGTGAGGACGCTGGCGTCGTGTCCTTGAGCAAGAAGACACTGAACCCTACGTGAGGACGCTGGCGTCGTGTCCTTGAGCAAGAAGACACTGAACCCTACGTGAGGACGCTGGCGTCGTGTCCTTGAGCAAGAAGACACTGAACCCTACGTGAGGACGCTGGCGTCAAGAAGACACTGAACCCTACGTGAGGACGCTGGCGTCGACTCCTTGAGCAAGAAGACACTGAACCCTACGTGAGGACGCTGGCGTCAAGAAGACACTGAACCCTACGTGAGGACGCTGGCGTCAAGAAGACACTGAACCCTACGTGAGGACGCTGGCGTCAAGAAGACACTGAACCCTACGTGAGGACGCTGGCGTCAAGAAGACACTGAACCCTACGTGAGGACGCTGGCGTCAAGAAGACACTGAACCCTACGTGAGGACGCTGAACCCTACGTGAAGACACTGAACCCTACGTGAAGACACTGAACCCTACGTGAGGACGCTGGCGTCAAGAAGACACTGAACCCTACGTGAGGACGCTGGCGTCAAGAAGACACTGAACCCTACGTGAGGACGCTGAACCCTACGTGAAGACACTGAACCCTACGTGAAGACACTGAACCCTACGTGAGGACGCTGAACCCTACGTGAGGACACTGAACCCTGCGTGAGGACGCTGGCGTCGACTGTTCGCCGCTTCACCTCCCGACGTCTGAATGAATGAACCAA
>NW_027638313.1:77500-110000 GCF_951216825.1 Electrona antarctica
TGGTGGACAAAGGACCTCTTTTTTGAGGCTTTTTGTTCAAAACGGGCCAATCCTGCAAACTTTGAAAGCCAATGTTAGCCAATTAGGATGGAATATGAAATATTGGACAGATCCGTCTTGAACACATGACTATAGAGATAGTGTGTAACGATTTGTGGGATCTTTGGACAGAATCTGGAGGAGTAATATAAAAAAAAATGTTTTTCAAAAGTCGGCCTCCTGGGGGGCGCTATAACAGGCCGTTCTGGAACATTTGGGGCAGAGGTTCATCGTTGGCATCCAGGGAGTGTGTGCAAAGTTTGGAGATTAGCTGTTAACAGACGGACGTACGGACGGACGGACGGACGGACGGACGGACGGAGTGCAAAGCATACTCTCTCCCCATGCCTTCGGCCTGGTGGAGACAATTACCGTTGTAAGGAAAATCTCCTCTCTCTCTCACACATTTTAACACTTTATTTATGTCCACACAGAGGAAATTGCATACAAGGACATAGTTCAGGTGCAGCAAAGTTACATCCACAAAATCAAGGAATATGTCGCGATACAACAAGAATGTCATGTCACCCAGCATTCCATGGGCACAAGTAGTGTAGGCATGCATCCTACACCGGCAACCAACTACTAGTCTGCGGGTATGTCTCACACACACACACACACACACACACACACACACACACACACACACACACACACACACACACACACACACACACACACACACACACGCACACACCAAACATGCAGACACACTGGTAGAGCCAGTCGGTAGCGCACAGTGCCACTGGTCTAAATTAAGATCTAATCTTTTCTCTGAACGTCTTTGTGTTTAGATCTCAGATGTTCTGCTCATGTCCTTGAACCTCGCCTGAGTGTATAATATAATAGTATTTCTACCTGAACACAAGCTCAATATAAAGTTGAACCATTTGTTTGTACCTCATGTTTGTGCTGTAGGCTACAGTGTACACAAGGAAATGAAGTGGAGGCAGATTCCTGCCAAGCCCTTTGTTATCAGCCCCATAAACCAGCACCAACACACCCACATACCACACACACACACACACACACACACACACACACACACACACACACACACACACACACACACACACACACACACACACACACACACACACACACACACACACAACCGGGATGAACCGCCCATGTCATGTGATTTCTGAGGAAATGCAACCAAAGTCCAAACTAAACTCCTCTGATAGTCAGTCAGTCAGAGTCTGATCAGATAGAGTACTGTAAGTGCCACTAAAATGGCGCAGCAGGGAGTTCAACTGGATCAGGAACAGTTGTGTTGTTCTATCTGTCTGGATGTACTGAAGGATCCAGTGACTGTCCCCTGTGGACACAGCTACTGCAGGAGGTGTATCGAGAGATACTGGAACCAAGACGATCAGAGAGGGACGTTCAGCTGTCCTCAATGCAGACACGCCTTCATCCCAAGACCTGTTCTGAAGAGAAACACCATGTTGGCTGAGGTGGTGGAGAGCCTGAAGAAGAAGAAGAAGACAGGTGAGACCTTTAAGTTCTCTTGTAAAAACAGCTCCCTGTCTGTCAGATATACATTTACTGAACCCATAAAGACATGAAACGTACGTACAAAAACAGCGGTGGAAAGTAACTAAGTACATTTACTTAAGTAAATCTACAGCTTGCCTCGAGCGCTGCATGGGTCACATGACCAGTGCTGTTTTCTGCTCCCTCATTGGCTGCTCTCTCTCTCTCTCTCTCTCTCTCTCTCTCTCTCTCTCTCTCTCTCTCTCTCTCTCTCTCTCTCTCTCTCTCTCTCTCTCTCTTTCATGCTCAACTCCAATAACGTTGGCCAATCAGGACTGTATGATAAAGTGTCAAGTCCATATATGGAGTCCCAATGCCAGCCATGTCAACTATATGGAGTAGAAAACAGGAGATATGACATGTGATTAATCACTGTGTCCCAGAAGGTCTGGACTTTACCCAGAACTAAACAATAAACCACACCACGTGTACGGCTGTTACCATGACTAATTTAACTAAACAATAACCACACCACGTGTACGGCTGTCACCATGACTAATTTAACTAAACAATAACCACACCACGTGTACGGCTGTTACCATGACTAATTTAACTAAACAATAACCACACCACGTGTACGGCTGTCACCATGACTAATTTAACTAAACAATAACCACACCACGTGTACGGCTGTCACCATTACTAATTTAACTAAACAATAACCACACCACGTGTACGGCTGTCACCATTACTAATTTAAGGTAGACGGTTAATAATGTCACACAAATAATTGCAGTAATAATTAATCCATTTAGGCTTGACGTCGACATTTAAAAAAAAGTCTTCTGAAAAAATATATATTCAAAGATTTGTGCCGCATTTTCACGATTTTTCAAAAATAGCAGACCTACAAGCTCATAGCGCGCCACTCGGTGGCGCGCTATGAGCTTGTAGATCTGCTATTTTTCAAGTATAACATAATTTTTCAAGTATAACATAATGCTTAGTTAAAATAGCAAAAGGGGTTCCCGTCCAGAATGGGTTAAGGATTTAATTATTGTTGTTGTTTTCATTGAACTTACATTGCAGTTTGTATTTCTGTTTGCCTTTTAGACGTCGTTATCACAAATTGCACAGAGCAGATATTATGACAAATAACTTAAAAAATAACTGAAATCACTGATACATTTAATGTACAAAATAGGGTGTTGTAAGCTTGTAGATCTGCTATTTATTTCTGCTATTTAAAAAAAATGTTAATCGACATTTTGACGATTATGCAAAAATAATTGTGATTATATCTGAAATGATTGCGATTAGGAGATGATGGAATAGTTGTGACAGGCCACGCCCACGCAACTACGACAGTCTCAGGAATACAACGTTAATGTATGTTTTGTAATAATAATCAAAATCTACAAAGTAACTAAAGTAATTAGGATTGTTACTGTACTTAAGTACATTTACAGTACTTTAGTAAATGTACTTAGTTAATGTCCAGCTCTGCATGTCTCTGTCTCTGTCCTCCTGTCTCTGTCCTCCTGTCCTCCTGTCTCTGTCCTCCTGTCCTCCTGTATCTGTCCTCCTGTCTCTGTCCTCCTGTCCTCCTGTCTCTGTCCTCCCGTCTCTGTCCTCCTGTCCTCCTGTCCTCCTGTCCTCCTGTCTCTGTCCTCCTGTCCTCCTGTCTCTGTCCTCCTGTCCTCCTGTCTCTGTCCTCCTGTCCTCCTGTATCTGTCCTCCTGTCCTCCTGTCTCTGTCCTCCTGTCTCTGTCCTCCTGTCTCTGTCCTCCTGTCCTCCTGTCTCTGTCCTCCTGTCTCTGTCCTCCTGTCCTCCTGTCTCTGTCCTCCTGTCCTCCTGTCTCTGTCCTCCTGTCTCTGTCCTCCTGTCCTCCTGTCTCTGTCCTCCTGTCCTCCTGTCTCTGTCCTCCTGTCCTCCTGTCTCTGTCCTCCTGTCTCTGTCCTCCTGTCCTCCTGTCTCTGTCCTCCTGTCTCTGTCCTCCTGTCCTCCTGTCTCTGTCCTCCTGTCCTCCTGTCTCTGTCCTCCTGTCCTCCTGTATCTGTCCTCCTGTCTCTGTCCTCCTGTCCTCCTGTCTCTGTCCTCCTGTCTCTGTCCTCCTGTCCTCCTGTCCTCCTGTCTCTGTCCTCCTGTCCTCCTGTCTCTGTCCTCCTGTCCTCCTGTCTCTGTCCTCCTGTCCTCCTGTATCTGTCCTCCTGTCCTCCTGTCTCTGTCCTCCTGTCTCTGTCCTCCTGTCCTCCTGTCTCTGTCCTCCTGTCTCTGTCCTCCTGTCCTCCTGTATCTGTCCTCCTGTCTCTGTCCTCCTGTCCTCCTGTCTCTGTCCTCCCGTCTCTGTCCTCCTGTCCTCCTGTCTCTGTCCTCCTGTCCTCCTGTCTCTGTCCTCCTGTCCTCCTGTATCTGTCCTCCTGTCTCTGTCCTCCTGTCTCTGTCCTCCTGTCTCTGTCCTCCTGTCCTCCTGTCTCTGTCCTCCTGTCTCTGTCCTCCTGTCTCTGTCCTCCTGTCTCTGTCCTCCTGTCTCTGTCCTCCTGTCCTCCTGTCCTCCTGTCCTCCTGTCTCTGTCCTCCTGTCTCTGTCCTCCTGTCCTCCTGTCTCTGTCCTCCTGTCCTCCTGTCTCTGTCCTCCTGTCCTCCTGTCTCTGTCCTCCTGTCTCTGTCCTCCTGTCCTCCTGTCTCTGTCCTCCTGTCTCTGTCCTCCTGTCCTCCTGTCCTCCTGTCTCTGTCCTCCTGTCCTCCTGTCTCTGTCCTCCTGTCCTCCTGTCTCTGTCCTCCTGTCCTCCTGTATCTGTCCTCCTGTCTCTGTCCTCCTGTCTCTGTCCTCCTGTCCTCCTGTCCTCCTGTCTCTGTCCTCCTGTCCTCCTGTCTCTGTCCTCCTGTCCTCCTGTCTCTGTCCTCCTGTCCTCCTGTCTCTGTCCTCCTGTCTCTGTCCTCCTGTCCTCCTGTCCTCCTGTCTCTGTCCTCCTGTCCTCCTGTCTCTGTCCTCCTGTCCTCCTGTCTCTGTCCTCCTGTCCTCCTGTATCTGTCCTCCTGTCCTCCTGTCTCTGTCCTCCTGTCTCTGTCCTCCTGTCTCTGTCCTCCTGTCCTCCTGTCTCTGTCCTCCTGTCTCTGTCCTCCTGTCCTCCTGTCTCTGTCCTCCTGTCCTCCTGTCCTCCTGTCTCTGTCCTCCTGTCTCTGTCCTCCTGTCCTCCTGTCTCTGTCCTCCTGTCCTCCTGTCTCTGTCCTCCTGTCCTCCTGTCTCTGTCCTCCTGTCTCTGTCCTCCTGTCCTCCTGTCTCTGTCCTCCTGTCCTCCTGTCCTCCTGTCCTCCTGTCTCTGTCCTCCTGTCTCTGTCCTCCTGTCCTCCTGTCTCTGTCCTCCTGTCCTCCTGTCTCTGTCCTCCTGTCCTCCTGTCTCTGTCCTCCTGTCCTCCTGTCTCTGTCCTCCTGTCCTGCTGTCTCTGTCCTCCTGTCCTCCTGTCTCTGTCCTCCTGTCTCTGTCCTCCTGTCTCTGTCCTCCTGCATGTCTCTGTCTCTGCATCCTCACTGAGGACATGTCTCTCCACTGCATCCTCACTGAGGACATGTCTCTCCACTGCATCCTCACTGAGGACATGTCTCTCCACTGCATCCTCACTGAGGACATGTCTCTCCACTGCATCCTCACTGAGGATTTGGTCAATGATTGACCATTTTCTTTATAGTAGGCTATAGTGTTTATTACTTTTGACACCGTTGCTCTGTGCTTTATGATGGCTACACAGTAATAATAATAATTTACTTTTTTTGTATTCATTTGAGGGTACAGGCACATAGACAAATGAAATATATATATTTTTATCATATTGATAAATAAATGCTTTATCAATCTATCAACAGGACTCCAAGCTGCTCCTCCTGATCACTGCTACGCTGGACCTGGAGATGTGGCCTGTGATTTCTGCACTGGGAGGAGACTGAAAGCTGTGAAGACTTGTCTTCAGTGTCTGGTCTCTTACTGTGACACTCACATCCAGCCTCACTATCAGTCTCCTGCCTTTAAGAGACACCAGCTGGTCCAAGCCTCCGGAGAGCTTCAGGAGAACATCTGCTCTCTTCACAACGAGGTGAGGAAGCTTTTCTGCCGCACCGATCAGCAGTGTATCTGTTATCTGTGCTCCGTGGAAGAACACAAAGGTCACGATACGACCTCGGCCGCAGCAGAACGGGCCGAGAGACAGAAAGAGGTCAATAGGAGTCAGCAGAACATCCAGCAGAGAATCCAGGAGAGAGAGAAAGACGTGAAGGGGCTTCACCAGGAGGTGGAGTCCATCAAGCACCGTGCCGACAGAGCAGTGGAGGACAGCGACACCATCTTTACTGAGCTCATCTCTTCCATGGAGAGAAGACGATCTGAGGTGAGGCAGCTGATCCGAGACCAGCAGGAACGTCAAGTGAGTCGTGCTGAAGAACTGAGGAGGCGTGCGGAGCAGGAGGTCACTGAACTGAGGAGGAGACATGCTGAGCTGGAGCAGCTCTCACTCACAGAGGATCACATCCGTTTTCTACAGCGTTACACCTCCTCCCTGTCAACCACCAGTGAATCTACACACCCAGCCAGCAGCCATGTCCGTCCTCTGAGACACTTTGAAGATGTGACTGTGGCCGTGTCCAAGATGAGGGACAGACTAGAGGACATTCTCACAGAGGAAGGGACAAACGTCTCAGAGGCAGTGAACAGAGTGGATGTTTCACTCAGGGACAGTTTATTGCACGACACAGACCACGCAGTTGCGCAGAGCCCCGAGGCGGGGAGCCCCCGCCGCCCGCCCGCCGTCCGCCCGCGGCCCACCCTCTGCCCCCCCGCCTCAGCTTTGCTGGGAGCCCCCAGATTGGTAAATCCGCCACTGGTTTCACTGTCAACACCAGCAGAACCCAAGACCAGAGCTGAGTTCTTACAGTATTCACGTCCGATCACACTGGATCCAAACACAGCTCATCAACGCCTGTCTCTGTCTAAAGGGAACAGAAAAGTAACATGGATGGACACACGTCAATCACATCCTCATCACCCAGAGAGATTCATTAGATGGCCTCAGGTTCTGAGTAGAGAGGCTCTGAGTGGACGCTGGTACTCTGAGGTAAAGAGGAGTGGAGACTGTGATATAGCAGTCTCACATACAGATATCAGCAGAACAGGGTCTGGTGATGAATGTGTATTTGGATTCAATGATAAATCGTGGTCTTTAGAGTGTACAGAACAAGGTTATACTTTCAGACACAGAGGCATTGAGACTCCCATCCCAGGCCGTGTGTCCTCCAGAGTAGGAGTGTACCTGGACCACAGTGCAGGTACTCTGTCCTTCTACGGTGTGTCTGACGACACCATGACGGTCCTTCACACAGTCCACACCACGTTCACACACAACCTCCATGTTGGATTTGGGCTTGGATCTGGATCCACTGCTGAGTTGTTGTATGAGCTCAACTAGATCACACTGTTGTTTTGTCTCTCGTGTCATCAGATCAGAATCGTTGCTTCATTATTGTATAGTTTTTCTTCTCAGCCTGCTCTGTGAGCTTGTAGATCAGCTATTTATTTCCTATGTGTCGTATGATGAAGTGTATAGGGGCTAGAAGGGGTTAATAATCTAATTTAACCCATTAAGACCTGAGACCAGATTCTACTAAATGTCTTCTAAATCCTAACAGTTTTCTTTTTTCCCAAAGTATTGTTCATTAATGATGATGATTCTTTAACCTTAAAGGGGCATTCCACTCATTTTCAACATTTTACTATGTCATTAATGTACCTTAGAGCTGTTGTGTGGAAAATCTGGAAATAATAAAAAAGTTCCCCCATTCTGTGTTTCCTAGAACTAGAGGTCTGAAAAAAATCATTAACATGGTGAAACACATCTTGATGATGTCATCAAGATGTGTTTCACCATGTTAATGATCTTTTTCATAATTACAGTTCTAGGAAACACAAAATGGGGGGACTTTTTATTATTTCCACACAACAGCCCTAAGGTACATTAATGACATAGTAAAATGTTGAAAATGGGTGGTTTTCCCCTTTAAGTATTGTTCTTTAATGATGATGATTCTTTAACTTTAAGTATTGTTCCTTAATGATGATGATTCGTTAACTTTAAGTATTGTTCCTTAATGATGATGATTCTTTAACTTTAAGTATTGTTCCTTAATGATGATGATTCGTTAACTTTAAGTATTGTTCCTAATGATGATGATTCTTTAACTTTAAGTATTGTTCCTTAATGATGATGATTCGTTAACTTTAAGTATTGTTCCTTAATGATGATGATTCGTTAACTTTAAGTATTGTTCCTTAATGATGATGATTCTTTAACTTTAAGTATTGTTCCTTAATGATGATGATTCTTTAACTTTAAGTATTGTTCCTTAATGATGATGATTCGTTAACTTTAAGTATTGTTCCTTAATGATGATGATTCGTTAACTTTAAGTATTGTTCCTTAATGATGATGATTCGTTAACTTTAAGTATTGTTCCTTAATGATGATGATTCGTTAACTTTAAGTATTGTTCCTTAATGATGATGATTCGTTAACTTTAAGTATTGTTCCTTAATGATGATGATTCGTTAACTTTAAGTATTGTTCCTTAATGATGATGATTCGTTAACTTTAAGTATTGTTCCTTAATGATGATGATTCGTTAACTTTAAGTATTGTTCCTTAATGATGATGATTCGTTAACTTTAAGTATTGTTCCTTAATGATGATGATTCGTTAACTTTAAGTATTGTTCCTTAATGATGATGATTCGTTAACTTTAAGTATTGTTCCTTAATGATGATGATTCTTTAACTTTAAGTATTGTTCCTTAATGATGATGATTCTTTAACTTTAAGTATTGTTCCTTAATGATGATGATTCGTTAACTTTAAGTATTGTTCCTTAATGATGATGATTCGTTAACTTTAAGTATTGTTCCTTAATGATGATGATTCGTTAACTTTAAGTATTGTTCCTTAATGATGATGATTCGTTAACTTTAAGTATTGTTCCTTAATGATGATGATTCGTTAACTTTAAGTATTGTTCCTTAATGATGATGATTCGTTAACTTTAAGTATTGTTCCTTAATGATGATGATTCGTTAACTTTAAGTATTGTTCCTTAATGATGATGATTCGTTAACTTTAAGTATTGTTCCTTAATGATGATGATTCGTTAACTTTAAGTATTGTTCCTTAATGATGATGATTCTTTAACTTTAAGTATTGTTCCTTAATGATGATGATTCGTTAACTTTAAGTATTGTTCCTTAATGATGATGATTCGTTAACTTTAAGTATTGTTCCTTAATGATGATGATTCGTTAACTTTAAGTATTGTTCCTTAATGATGATGATTCGTTAACTTTAAGTATTGTTCAGAGACGATTCTGGCTGGCAGGAAGTACCGCTGCAAAACAAACGTTGGCACTGCGATGGCAAGCTCCACATTCTCTGCCCTTTAACCAATTTTGGGCGGGAACCCCTTTTGGTGTTTTAAGCATTACGTTATACTTTAGCTATTGAAAAATAGCAGATCTACAAGCTCGTAGCGCGCCACCGAGTGGCGCGCTACGAGCTTGTAGGTCTGCTATTTTTTTTAAATCGTGAAAATGCGGCACAAATCTTTGAAAATGTAACATATTCTTTCAGAAGACTTATTTTTTTATTTCGACGTCAGGCCTAAATGGGTTAATCACTGGAAACAGTTATTAACTGATGTTGTAACAATGGATCTTTCCACAGCTAGATGAAATGGTGCAAACTATCAAACAATAGACAGCTGGAACCATATTCTCTATCAAGTTAGGACCTCTACTGTATAACTAGCATGACATATATAACTAATTATATCTGTATAATCCCCTTTTTTCTTTTTTGGTCTTTGTTGAAATCTTTGCTCATTTATGTTTCTTGTCAGGCCTATGACGGGGTGCGTTGGGAGGGATTATTTTTTATTTATTTATTATTTGCAATTTGTTCGATCGATTTTTACGTTGTATTTAATTGTTATAATCATTACTTTATTTCCTTTTTTTTGTCAACGGTGGTTGATGCTGGGGTTTGGGGGTAGGATTTTTAAAAATGAGGCAAGCGGCTGTAAGCCACTGATTGGCTGTAAGCCACTGATTGGCTGTAAGCCACTGATTGGCTGTAAGCCACTGATTGTAGTTGGCAAAGAATTATGTTTATGTTTTATGTGTATTTTCTTCGTACGCCTGTGCCTTTCATCCAAAAATGAAATAAAAATGTATTTAAATCCTGACTGTTTTCTGATAAAAAAAAATAAAAAAGAATAAACATATGTGAGCTTGTAGATCTGCTATTTTTCAACAGCTAAAGTCATAAATAATGGTTAAAGAGGTTAAAAGCTATAAGGTGACACAGAAGTATTAATAATGGTTAAAGAGGTTAAAAGCTATAAGGTGACACAGATGTATTAATAATGGATAAAGAGGTTAAAAGCTATAAGGTGACACAGATGTGTAAAGATGTGTCTCAGTGGACACTTGTAGTTCACTGATAGGACTACAACTCCCATGAGCTATCATTCTCAATGACCTGTTTTGACACAGGTGTGGACATTCCTTCAATCAAGTGATGAACATAATTATATCCTGTCCTGCGTTTGATTCTGCCTGAAGAAGGTCAAAGGTCAATAGACTGAAATATTCCAGCAATAAAATGATTGAAATGAAATGATTAAAATGACCCTTAATAATTATTACACTTCTATACTTGTGTGACTCCAGAAGCTCCTCCTAAACCTGTCAGATGCAGTCTTGTTTCCCTCGACTAAAACTAAGAAGAAAAATGTTCGTCGACTGCCTTTTTTCACTGACGAAAACCAAATGGAAACTAAATGAAAAATAAGCTATGACGACTACAATTTACAATTTACAATTTACAATTTAGGCATTTAGCAGACGCTCTTAATCCAGAGCGACTTACATTAAGCAAGAACAAAAACGCATGGGAATACATCACAAAAAAAAGCATTTATCATGAAACATGCGTACCGTAAGCTAAGAACGTAACAGTGGAAAATCTATATAATGAAACTATACATATATACTATACTATGCTATACATATGTACTGTGACTACATACAATGCAATTATAGTGCTGTCTACGTAACGACTAGAACTAAGACTAAATATACTGACAATTCCGTCAACAATAAAAACTAGACTAAAATGTTAGGAAGGGACGAGTGGACAAGAGATCCAGTATAAGTCATTTTAGACTTGGTTGCATGCTGAAAATAGCCGATCTACAAGCCCACAACGCTGCGACGCGTTGTGGGCTTGTAGATCGGCTATTTTCAGCAAGTGTAAAATCAGTTATTAAGACGGCATCAAGGCCCGACAAAGAACATTTTAGTCGACTAAATCAACTGTAGATTTAGTCGACTAAAATCTTATAATATTTAGTCGACTAAAACTAGACTAACACTAAAACCTTCCAGGTGACTAAAATGTGACTGAAACTAAATTAAAACTATTTAAGAGACTATAATGACTAAAACTAAAATCAAAAGTTGCTGCCAAAAACAACACTGGTCAGAGGTGGCTTTTTTTTTACAAACATTTTTGTCAAATCTTGAAAAGTTGAAACGGGACATTTTGCATCGTGAGTACTTTTACTTTCCGTACTTTGAGTACATTTTGATGTCAATACTTTAGTACTTGTGGAAGTACATTTGGAACTCCAGAGTTTTAACTTGTAACAGAGTATGATCTATATTGAAGTATTGCTACTTTTACTTCAAAGGAGAATTCCATGCTAGAAGGCTTTCTTACCTTTATTTGGTTGTTACGTCCCCACCAAAGAGGTCCAGGTGTTATTTTGTGCAAAAGTGCATTATTGGCTATTTCCACTAATATAAGCCTATTTATTTCCTATACAGACCTGTGTATTCCTATACAGACCTGTGTATGCATTGAAATAGAGATCTCGTCTGCGTTTTGTACTTTATGGTTGTCATCTGCGGTAGTAGGGCCTGACTCACACGGTCACAACAGATTGTTGTATAGCTGATCAGTGTTGGGTGTAACGGAGCTATTAATAACGGCGTTATGTAAGGGACTACTTTTATTGGTAACGGAATAAAGTAAGTAGTTAGTTTTGCAATTTAGTAGTTAGTTACCTAGTTACTTTTCCAAAACAGTAATCTCGTTACTATAATGTGTCCCTGTTCATTTTGTGTGCAAGATTTAAAAAGAATAAAGCCCCGACTGGAGTCTATTTCTCCTGCCTTCTGTGTGATTTGTCTTCCCAAGCCCCAACGCGCAGCGCATAGTATAGCCTACTATACATCCTGCGTCTACTACATCCTGTAAGTTCACTTAAGAAATAAAAGTATTGTTACAAGCAGCTTTTATTTTGAAGAGGAAGAGGAAGTTGTTTCGGTTGTAGCCAGCTGCCATGACAGTGCCGGTAGTGGAATAATAACAACATGCTTTAAGCCCAAAAAAACGCATGCGTCTTTGACTTAAACAATGTAGGCTAAACACTTTGGAATTACGTTAAACATGGTAGATCCTCCGTGGCTGCGTCATTTGGTGAGTACTAGTTTAATGAATTGTTTAAGTTTCATAGTAACATTCATCATCAACAGGCTGTTGTTGATGCCCCCCTAGCCATGGTTCACATGACGCTCGTACTTCACGAGCATGACAGTCATGTTTCAGGGCATGGCTGAGGTAAGTAGGGGGGCTGGAGCACCTCCTCCCCCCAGGCACAGCCCCCCCTCCCCCCATCGGACAGGAGGGGAAGATGAATAATCTTAGAAAAAAACATTTTATGTATATGTTCAAAACAGATTTGTTACTATGCCTAATAAGTATGCTGTATGTATCACAGTATCGGCGCCTAATTCTGGTTAATTGCATGTGTCTGTTTGTTCCAGGGGTCATCAACATGTCCGTACAAGACTGGCAAGACTTGTCCATGTCTGTGACATTTTTTTATGTTGGTTATAATGTCTACAATATATCAAAATATTTAAATAATTAGTTTGAATTATTTTGGTGACTGGTGAAGTGTCGGGATGACATGCTCATTAATGTCAGGTGAGGATGCAAGACAAGACAGACAGCTAGAAGTAATGTTTGCTAATAGCTGGCTTTCATTGTTGCCCTTTCATTGTTCCACTGGCATAATTCCTTACATCACACCACCTACCGGTGCGCATGTTCTAAGACTTTCTCATCAACATTGAATACTTGTTCACCTTAACGGAAACCACTACTACTCTTGAAACTAACAAATGAGTGGGATAGAGTGAATTAACACAGGATTGACCTGTTTATTATTAGCTACTACTAATGAGACAAGACATCAGTTAAATGAGTTTGGGAACAGACGGCATGACACAAAAGACATATTGTACAACTATATGCAGTGATAGTGAATAAAGGGAACTTGGTGGCAAACCACAAATCATTTCACAAGAACTTTCCAGCAAACAGAGAACTGAGAACAAGAAATTTAGAACTGAATCTCAGCCATATGTATTTGTGTACATGGAAGAATTTCAACCATTTTGTCAAGTCAGGTGCAATCATCAGTATGTTAATCATAAATAATGTTATTATTGTTAGATTTTTTTCATAATTATAGCCTACACATTTGAATTAGTGGTCTATAATAAGATGAAAAGGCAAGGGCTAAATAGATGTCATGCCCACAATGAGACTGTTGGGCCCTTCTGTTCTTCTTGAATTAGCCCCCCTTTAAAATGTGTAGCACACAGGCATAGTCACTATGGCACATTATGAGGCCATTTGTATACATTTAGGGCTAGCTATTTGGGTTTCTGGTAAAATTATTGACCATTTATTTTGTATGTCCGTGACAAAAATCAAGCGTAGCGTTAGTTCACTGCGGCACAGGAGGCAGATGGTTATTATAGTATATATAGGAAAGTAAAAGCCACTTTTCCGTGTGAAAATGCACAAATGTGCGTGCACGAGGTGTGTGCACGCGCATTTTGCGGCGCACGCTTACACGTGCGCACCCCCTCCTAAACGTTCAGCACCTCCTACTGTAAATACCTTCCCGCGGCCCTGTTTCAGGGCTAATGCCCCCCCAAAATAACAGGTTACAGGATTCTCATTCTGTTACTGTCACTGGATGGCCGCCGTGCCATTTCTTATAAACTATGTAGTTCATACGTGGGTCCACGGTGGTGGTGGTGTTCGTGGCAGCGGTGGCCGAACGGATAGCGGCGCGGTCTTGATACCGGAAGGTTCCTAGTTCGAATCAGCCGTCCGACACGTTAAAATTACCACCGCTGAAGTGCCCTTGAACAAGGCATTGAACCACTACGATGAAATGTGTTCTATGAGCAGGGCCTGGCTGGAAACAAGTTCTTGAGCTTAGCCCAGATACCCTGGGTAAATATAGATTTCATTTCATTTCATTTCATGCGCCGCGGTGTGCGCCGTGGAGAGGGCATTATGCGCGCTGCTGGCTGGTTGGAGCGCAGCGCAACAGCCTTTCTGTCCAGTCCTACGTGTATAGGCTGGCGATTGTGGCGAATTATATTCGTTAATAAAGAGAGAGCTGTAAAGGGGATATTGTCTATGGTCAGTTCATGGTGTGTATCATTCTCGTACCATAGAGTTAATTAGGGCCGTAATAATGCGGCGCAATGACGGTAGGCAGTAGCCTAATAGCCTACAATGTAAACAACTTGCGCAAGCATTAAAAATGGGTTTTAATTGTCGGGTAACGGAAAATAACGGAAAATAATCTAACCTTTTACTTTTCTCAGAAGGTAATTTGTAACGGTAAGGGATTATTTTTATGGGCAGTAATCCAGTAATCTAACGACGTTACTTTCTAAAGTAACGATGCCCAACACTGTAGCTGATGCATGAGACTTGTTTACTGATGCAAGCTCGCAATGCATTTCCAATGGGAGTCACATGGTTTGACACAACATTGTTGTTGTATGAGCGGGAGGGGGGGCAGTCAAAACACAGCCGAAAGCCGTACAACAAAAATGTTGTGTCAAACCATGTGACTTCCATTGGAAATGCATTGGGGCGGCCATGACACTTACCCTTTGTTTACATCTAGCATCCAACAATGTTGTATGCTAGATGTGAAGGTGTGAGTGAGGCCTAAGTAACACACCTGTCAGGCTGTCCCCCCCCCCCCCCCCACACAGATTTAATACCATGCAAGAAACCTTCTGACCTGGTCCGTGTATTTTATGGCCATTTGAACAGTATTCAGAATACGGTTTGGTGTTCTGAATACTGTTTGTCAAATATAGAAATGGTAAATTAAAACATAGAATACCGTTCGTGTTCTGAATACTGTTTAGAAATGGTTCATTACAAACTTAGAAATAGGTATTTAAAACGAAAATATAACCCGATTCTAGATTTCCGTTGGTGTCGTTCGAAACAGAATTAAGAATTCAAAACGAGACGCACCGCGACCTGTACTGTGTTCTGTGGTTCATTTCTCTGCTGTAAAGTCACTCCCTCTCCCTGAAAAGGGGGCGGAGGCGTGGCCACGGCCGTCTTGAGTGACAGGCAGGCTGTGCTGCTGTTACTGCAAGCAGACACAGGCAGCGCTGTTGACGATCGCACCAGGCGACATTACATTAATTTAATTTATCCTTTATTATATTTATTTAAACATATTAGCGTGCTTTTGGATCACATTTTACAATTTACAATTTAGGCATTTAGCAGACGCTCTTAATCCAGAGCGACTTACATTAAGCAATAACAAAAAGCATGGCATACATCACATATATAAAAAGTAGTTATCATGAAACAAGCGTAAACTAAGAACATAACAGTGGAATATCTATGTAAACTATACATACTATACATGTGTGCTATAAAGTGCTATGACTACATAAAATGCAATTCTAAGTGCTGTCTACGTAACATGCAGCCTGTTTAAAATACTATCTAAGTCTACATAAAGTGCTATATTTAAAATAGTATCTAAGTCTACATAAAGTGCTATCTAAGGGGCTAGTGCTACGGGCCATGGTGGAGTCTGAAGAGGTGGGTTTTCAGACTACGCCGGAAGATTTTAACACACTGATGTTATTATATGCCTTTATCTTCTGGATGATTGAACCCCAATGGAAACTGATGTGGCAGTTTTGTACACACTAAACGCATGAGGAATCATGAGGCAAGCTTGATGATGGTTTATTTAACGTGCACAGCATTACATCGATGCTGCAGCACCGCGGGTCTCAATGTAGCCATAAATGTCACAATTCAGAGGTACAGCTTATATGCAGTGATAGACCACACCCAGAAGGTGGGCCCGAAAGAGACATGAGAGAAGGGGTTTTAGGGACAGGATGTAGACAGGACAAAAGGAAGGAAGGAAGGAAGAGATGGGGTGGGGGGGGGGTGTGGGAACCGGATGCAGAGGTAAAGGGGAGGAACAGGTGAGCAGGAAATGATCCCAGGAGCCATGTGTCAGGCACAGCGTGGTTCCGAGCTTCAAAGCTGAGTTTGTATAGACACATTTCAATGTATTTAAATGTCCTATGGTGATGGGAAATTCCTCGTCAAATCCCTCCTTTTGTTAATTAAACAACAACTTAATTAAACAATAAATGTGAATTTTCCATCAATATCAAAATAATACATCATAATATCACATTTGAAGAAAATACATAAAAAATAGAAGCACTAGTAGCTAATAATTGAGCATACTGCAATAACAATCGTGGTTAGATAACCAAATAAACCAAAAATCCCTAAAAATGATACTAATACAGTACCCTGTTGAATTAATTTGACCTGTATTAGCACAGCAAAATATAACATAACAGATAAAACAGAAAACAAAATCATATAACCAAATAAACCAAAAACCCTAAAAATGATACTAATACAGTACCCTGTTGAATTCATTTGACCTGTATTAGCACAGCAAAATATAACATAACAGATAAACAGAAAACAAAATCATATATTTCAAACAATATTTTCTTTCCAGATGAGAAACGATTTTCCCATGACGCAAACTGTCCAACACGCGTTAAGAGTCCACCGTCAAGTGATTCTCCCCACTTTTTTTTTTTTTTTTTTTTCTTCTTTTTTTTTAATTGGGCCGTCTGATAGGGGGAGGTGTATGTGTGTGTGTGTGTGTGTGTGTGTGTGTGTGTGTGTGTGTGTGTGTGTGTGTGTGTGTGTGTGTGTGTGTGTGTAGGACAGTCCTCCAGGGGGGGTGTGTGTGTGTGTGTGTGTGTGTGTGTGCAATGGGTGCATAACCTGGACTGGCGATTGTATTCTTGTCTGGAAGCGCTGTCCCTCATCGGCCCCAGTTATCCTGTCCACCAGTCCCTGCCAGCCGGTGCCCATAATCCTCTTCGTCCCTTCGGTCTCTGCTGGCTCCCTCTGATGAATGGTAGGCTTGATCGTCATAATAGCCTGGCTCTGATGAATGGTAGGCTTGATCGTCATAATAGCCTGGCTCTGATGAATGGTAGGCTTGATCGTCATAATAGCCTCTACTGTCGTCATATGGTGTCTCCTGCTGTCGTTCTTCTTTGTCTGTTGACAGCGTAGTGACAGCACTAATCATGGCAAGTTGGAGGGCTTCGGTCTTTTCTTGATCCTGTTTCTTCTCTTTTTCGTTCATGTCGTTTTCGACTTCCTCTGCATGAGTTGCGTGCCTGAGGATGTCGGCCGGATCAGCTGTTCTGTAGCCAATGAGAGATTGTTTCACACGCTTAGAGAGTTTGTCATGCATGTTGCTTATTAGCTGACTGACCAGGAAGGCTTTGGCAAATGGGTCGTTCGGATCTTTTCCCCCTCCGTGGGTGAGTATGGCTTCCTCCAGGCGGTGGTGGAACTGACTGACCGTTTCATCTCTGCCCTGCTTACAGTTGTGCACTTCAGTCAGATTTAATATCGTTGGGAAGAGTGTCATAATCTTCTCACAAACTGTATCCACAGCAGTGATGTATCTGTAATTGTTCTCAAATTGTACATGGACGGGCCTCTCATCTTGATATGTTTGGGCAACATCTAGGACTGCTTGCATTTCGGAAGGTTCCATGTTCTTGGCACAGATGTCAAGTACCTCTTTCATGGTAGGTCTGTATGTACGACAAAAAGCCTGTAGTTCTTGAGTCCAGCGGCGTCCTCCCACTTCATTGGGCTTCTTTAGTGTAGCGGCATATTGGGATATGTCGTCTGGGGACCATAAGCGTTGTACCATCATTACGTCGCCGTACGGGTTGGCTACTTCTACCATTGGACATTGCATGTCAGCTGCCTGTATTATGTTGTCTTCCTCTTCATCCATCCATGGGTCAGAATAAAGTTCATTTGAGGTGGGCGTGTTGCCTGGCAGATGATAAAACCGTGGCGCCCCCTGTGCACGTGTTACTGCCCCAGGCCTTCTTCTTCCCTGCCCATATGACAGTGTGTTGTCCTGGGTGATGGCGATATTCTTGTGACGAGCCGCTGTCTCCCCGTTGTGAATAGGGGTGGACCGATATACTGGTGGGGGCAAGGTCTTCTGTCTTGTTGATGCGGGAACTGGAGTTGTTGGCTGTGCTGTGTTTGTATTGTTACCGTTGCCCAGCTCTGGGTTAGAAATGTCAGTGTAGGATGGACGTTGGTTATTATTGGTGTCATTGGCTTGAGTGGAGTTCATGTTGCCTTCTTTGCGTTGAACTTCTTCCAATAGGGTGAGCATAGCAGACACCAGGGATGGCGTCGGAGCGGAGGGGGGCTGTGGGTTTCCCAGAGAGGAGGGTTGAATGTTCTGGGGGGGGGGTGGGGTGCGAGCTTGCAGTGAGATCAGAAGGTGTGAGGAGAGCAGTCTGTAGACAGGGGGGTTGACTGCTCTGTGGGGGTTGCGGGCTTGTGGTGAGATCAGAAGGTGTGAGGAGAGCAGTGACGTTTCGGCTGGTAGACGTCGGGGGTTGACTGGCTGGCATAGGAGGGCAGTCGAGGCCGATTTGGGATGGCGCCTGCAGAGAAGGATAAAAAATAGAATTCTGCGAATATTTGGGCCCTGAAGCGATATATGGAGGAGGAGCCTGTGGTTGGCTCTCCTCCTCCATTAAAGAATCTATGTCTGGCAGTTCTTTCATATGACTCTCCCGTTGTCTGTACTGTGCTTCCTCCATCCACATTGAAAATACTTTTTTGTTCAGGTCACATTTGTCAAGTTTGGATGTTTTTACTGTCTTTTTCTGTCTCATTTTCTTCTCAGCTTTTTTTAGTAGTTTATCTAATTCAAGCAATTTTCCCACACTTAAAGAGCCTTGCTCCGGAAACCCCATTTGTTTCCACTCATCAAGACAGTCTAACGCTCCTAGGCCATATTTCGCAACCATATCGCGCATTAGAGAAGACCACCTTTCTCTGTCCTCTGGGAGTGCGACTGCACTTTTTTTATTACCCATATTTAATTACTGCTATGTACTTTTTCAATAGTTTATCACAATCACTGAGACAGTAAAATGCTCCTAGACTATTTACTAGTATTTTCCCACCATGTTAATCTGTCACCTGTCCCTGTTCTCTGGGACCGGCACACTTTTCTCTCAGTACACAGCAATGTGGACTGTCTAGTCTTAAGTAACACGGTATCTTTATGTTATCCTTTGAGGATAACAAGGTGTCTTTTTGTTACAATTTTGACTGCAATGTAACACGGTATCGTTATGCTACTATGTGAGGACAAAATGTCTTTATGTTGTTTTATACAACAAGGTATCTTATGTTTTCCCACAGAGTAACAAGGTGTCGTTGTGTTACAAACTTGACTTCATGCAACTATCTTTATGCTATTGTGTGAGGACAACAATGTCTTTATGTTGCTTGTGCAACAAGGTATCTTTGTTGTTTCCACAGATTAACAAGGTGTCGTTGTTTTTCAAAACATGCAACTATCTTTGTGCTATTCTGTGAGGACAGCAAAATGTCTTTATGCTGCTTGTGCAACAAGATATCTTTTGCTGTTTCCACAGTGTAACAAGGTGTCGTTGTGTTATTTAATGCAAGGTCGTTTTCTGTCCACTAGGCTAGATTTACACAATAGATAGGCTGGCAAAATATGGTCTTAGAATTTAGCATACTTAATTAAACCCTTTAAAAATGTAGCACTTCAATTGGAATTTGGAAATTTCTCACCGTTTCAGTGTAGCCAACTAGCCACGGGTTTTTTTAAATCCAGGCGCTGAACTCCGTAGATCGCAGCCGCGACTCTGTTGATCTCTGTCCTTTTTTGAGCCGTTCGTTGACGTGATGGACAATCAGTCGTGATTGATCTTCCGGAGCTCAGACGACGCTGGATCCCACTTCTAGACACCAAATTGATGTGGCAGTTTTGTACACACTAAACGCATGAGGAATCATGAGGCAAGCTTGATGATGGTTTATTTAACGTGCACAGCATTACATCGATGCTGCAGCACCGCGGGTCTCAATGTAGCCATAAATGTCACAATTCAGAGGTACAGCTTATATGCAGTGATAGACCACACCCAGAAGGTGGGCCCGAAAGAGACATGAGAGAAGGGGTTTTAGGGACAGGATGTAGACAGGACAAAAGGAAGGAAGGAAGGAAGAGATGGGGTGGGGGGGGGGGTGTGGGAACCGGATGCAGAGGTAAAGGGGAGGAACAGGTGAGCAGGAAATGATCCCAGGAGCCATGTGTCAGGCACAGCGTGGTTCCGAGCTTCAAAGCTGAGTTTGTATAGACACATTTCAATGTATTTAAATGTCCTATGGTGATGGGAAATTCCTCGTCAAAACGCACTGATTAAACATCCTCTTTGCAAAACTTTGCAAACAGTTAATAAAGTATTCAATAGATAGGTAGATCGATAATAAAAAACATTGATAGATAGAATAAAAACAGTCTCTCTAATTATGCTAAGGTATAGGCATACCTCATATTTTTGGGCGGGCGGGCGGTCAGGCGGGCAGGCGGGCAGGCGGGCAGGCAGGCAGGCGGGCGTTGAGATTAGACATTAGATTAGTCGATTTGCCTGTCTGCTTCCTGATTGGTTAGTCATTGCGACCGTTTTTTATTTTTTCAATGACCAAGCTTCTATAGGAACATCTTTGAATGCAGATTTTGGCCCCTAGAGGTGTCACAGAGACTACATTCAGATTGTGGCCCCTAGAGGTGTCACAGAGACTACATTCAGATTGTGGCCCCTAGAGGTGTCAAAGAGACTACATTCAGATTGTGGCCCCTAGAGGTGTCACAGAGACTACATTCAGATTGTGGCCCCTAGAGGTGTCACAGAGACTACATTCAGATTGTGGCCCCTAGAGGTGTCACAGAGACTACATTCAGATTGTGGCCCCTAGAGGTGTCACAGAGACTACATTCAGATTGTGGCCCCTAGAGGTGTCACAGAGACTACATTCAGATTGTGGCCCCTAGAGGTGTCACAGAGACTACATTCAGATTGTGGCCCCTAGAGGTGTCACAGAGACTACATTCAGATTGTGGCCCCTAGAGGTGTCACAGAGACTACATTCAGATTGTGGCCCCTAGAGGTGTCACAGAGACTACATTCAGATTGTGGCCCCTAGAGGTGTCACAGAGACTACATTATTTTTGGGAGCGTTCTACCCATTGCTGGCTGTAAAAAGGTCATGACAATTTTGAGATATTATTTCATTTCATATTTATTTATTTCATTTCAGTTATGGTTTTACATGATTATATAAATTTTACTTTGTACTTATTTTTTACATATTCCATACCAGAAAAGAAAAGGAGCAGGAAGAAGATAAATCTTATTTAGACCTGCCCCTATCATTAAAAACACATCTAATTGATGCTACATTTTATATCACCACGATTACATCAAATAAAAAAGAAAGAAAAAACAACAAAGACAAAGAACAAAAACAACGCTGAGGAAACAAAAGAACACTTATATCTAACCTTCTAATTCATATTTTATAATTTTTTCTTTTTTAAAAACTTTCTTTAACTGAAACACTGTTGTACAACTCTTCAGCTCCTGGTTTTGTGAATTCCATAACTCCTGGTTTTGTGAATTCCATTACATTATACCTGTAACAGCACAAAAGTGGACATTTGTCAGAGCGAACAGATGTTTAAAATCATGTCTTCTTCTATGGTCCTCATCCTCTGAGCTAAACATAAATTACTTCTGTAACTGTATTGGTAATGATTTTTTTTCGTTCTGAACACCACTAATAATGTTTGTAATTCAACCAAATCCATGATTTTCAAAACACCTGATAACATAAAAAGCCTATTGGTGTGTGCTCTGAAATCTTCTTTATACATGATTCTTAACGCTCTTTTTTGTAACATAATCAAAGGAGTCATTACTCTTGAATGAGTTACCCCATACTTCCAAACAGTAAATAATAGCAGCTTTAAGACTCACCCGTGGCTCCGACATGCGTGGCCGGTTAAGACACATGCGTGGCCGGTTAAGACACATGCGTGGCCGGTTAAGACACATGCGTGGCCGGTTAAGACACATGCGTGGCCGGTTAAGACACATGTGTGGCCGGTTAAGACACATGCGTGGCCGGTTAAGACACATGCGTGGCCGGTTAAGACACATGTGTGGCCGGTTAAGACACATGCGTGGCCGGTTAAGACACATGCGTGGCCGGTTAAGACACATGCGTGGCCGGTTAAGACACATGTGTGGCCGGTTAAGACACATGTGTGGCCGGTTAAGACACATGCGTGGCCGGTTTAAGACACATGCGTGGCCGGTTAAGACACATGCGTGGCCGGTTAAGACACATACGTGGCCGGTTAAGACACATGCGTGGCCGGTTAAGACACATGCGTGGCCGGTTAAGACACATGCGTGGCCGGTTAAGACACATACGTGGCCGGTTAAGACACATATGTGGCCGGTTAAGACACATGCGTGGCCGGTTAAGACACATGCGTGGCCGGTTAAGACACATACGTGGCCGGTTAAGACACATGCGTGGCCGGTTAAGACACATACGTGGCCGGTTAAGAGACATACGTGGCCGGTTAAGACACATGCGTGGCCGGTTAAGACACATGTGTGGCCGGTTAAGACACATACGTGGCCGGTTAAGACACATACGTGTCACACACACACACACACACACGCACGCACGCACGCACACACACACACACACACACACACACACACACACACACACACACACACACACACACACACACACACACACACACACACACACACACATGTAACAGAGTTAAATAGTTAGTTAAATTGAGTTGTTAATTTGCCCACTATTGAGCAGTACCAAACATATTTTTGTTGGTTCAAAGTTCAAACTAAGATATATAGCACTTTGGTTCACTGCATATCACACTGTATGTCCTAGTGGTGTTCCCGTAGCTGCCGCTCTGTTTGTCCTAGTGGTGTTGCTGTAGCTGCCTCAGTGGATTCCGTGCTCCTCTGAGGTGAGAGGGTTCTCTGAAAACACTGCGATGTTATTTTATGTTTTTGTTATGAAACGGTGTTCATTTCAGCTTAAATGAAAGCATACAGGTCTAATATACATATGACGTTGGGTCATTATGATAATATCAATTTGAGTGATCTGAATCTTGTTGTAAAAAGCTTTTGGTTTATCACGTTGGGACTAGTGATGACGTCATGCAGTGTTGTCTTTTTGCGCGAAAATAAAGTGAGTTTACTTTTGTGTTGTGTTTCACACAGACTGTCTGAGACTATGCAGTGGACCATTTCTACAACAAATGGTGTCTTATTTGTTGTGCTTACAGGTATGAGCTATATATATAATGTACCAACTATAACTTGTTTTATGTAATGTTTTGCTGGTAGTTCTTCTGTAATTGTACACTCAATGTTTAGCCCTGTATGCTGCTAGGGTATTCTCATTGCATGATTGTATTTGGATTTTAAGACTATTATATAATAAAAAGAAAACATGTATTAGACAGAAGTTAATGTTATTGGTCAGGCTAAACAGACAGATGCGAATGTTATTGGTTAGGCTAAAATGAGTGGATTCCGTGCTCCTTTGAGACTGTCTGAGACTATGCAGTGGACCATTTCTACAACAAATGGTGTCTTATTTGTTGTGCTTACAGAATAAACTGTCTTCTGAGGTTCCTGTTCGTGTCCTTTGACTACCAAAAGAAGTCCGTTACACACACACACACACACACACACACCAAACATGCAGACACACTGGTAGAGCCAGTCGGTAGCGCACAGTGCTACTGGTCTAAATTAAGATCTAATCTTTTCTCTGAACGTCTTTGTGTTTAGATCTCAGATGTTCTGCTCATGTCCTTGAACCTCGCCTGAGTGTATAATATAATAGTATTTCTACCTGAACACAAGCTCAATATAAAGTTGAACCATTTGTTTGTACCTCATGTTTGTGCTGTAGGCTACAGTGTACACAAGGAAATGAAGTGGAGCCAGATTCCTGCCAAGCCCTTTGTTATCAACCCCATCAACCAGCACCAACACACCCACATACCACACACACACACACACACACACACACACACACACACACACACACACACACACACACACACACACACACACACACACACAACCCGGATGAACCGCCCATGTCATGTGATTTCTGAGGAAATGCAACCAAAGTCCAAACTAAACTCCTCTGATAGTCAGTCAGTCAGAGTCTGATCAGATAGAGTACTGTAAGTGCCACTAAAATGGCGCAGCAGGGAGTTCAACTGGATCAGGAACAGTTCTGCTGTTCTATCTGTCTGGATCTACTGAAGGATCCAGTGACTGTTCCCTGTGGACACAGCTACTGCAGGACGTGTATCGAAGGATACTGGAACCAGGACGATCAGAGAGGGAGATACAGCTGTCCTCAATGCAGACACGCCTTCAACCCAAGACCTGTTCTGAAGAGAAACACCATGTTGGCTGAGGTGGTGGAGAGCCTGAAGAAGACAGGTGAGACCTTTAAGTTCTCTTGTAAAAACAGCTCCCTGTCTGTCAGATATACATTTACTGAACCCATAAAGACATGAAACGTACGTACAAAAACAGCGGTGGAAAGTAACTAAGTACATTTACTTAAGTAAATCTACAGCTTGCCTCGAGCGCTTTATGGGTCACATGACCAGTGCTGTTTTCTGCTCCCTCATTGGCTGCTCTCTCTCTCTCTCTCTCTCTCTCTCTCTCTCTCTCTCTCTCTCTCTTTCATGCTCAACTCCAATAACGTTGGCCAATCAGGACTGTATGATAAAGTGTCAAGTCCATATATGGAGTCCCAATGCCAGCCATGTCAACTATATGGAGTAGAAAACAGGAGATATGACATGTGATTTATCACTGTGTCCCAGAAGGTCTGGACTTTACCCAGAACTAAACAATAAACACACCACGTGTACGGCTGTTACCATGACTAATTTAACTAAACAATAACCACACCACGTGTACGGCTGTCACCATTACTAATTTAACTAAACAATAACCACACCACGTGTACGGCTGTCACCATTACTAATTTAACTAAACAATAACCACACCACGTGTACGGCTGTCACCATTACTAATTTAACTAAACAATAACCACACCACGTGTACGGCTGTCACCATTACTAATTTAAGGTGACGGTTAATAATGTCACACAAATAATTGCAGTAATAATTAATCCATTTAGGCTTGACGTCGACATTTAAAAAAAAGTCTTCTGAAAAAATATATTCAAAGATTTGTGCCGCATTTTCACGATTTTTCAAAAATAGCAGACCTACAAGCTCGTAGCGCGCCACTCGGTGGCGCGCTATGAGCTTGTAGATCTGCTATTTTTCAAGTATAACATAATTTTTCAAGTATAACATAATGCTTAGTTAAAATAGCAAAAGGGGTTCCCGTCCAGAATGGGTTAAGGATTTAATTATTGTTGTTTTTTTCATTGAACTTACATTGCAGTTTGTATTTCTGTTAGTTGTGACAGGCCACGCCCACGCAACTACGACAGTCTCAGGAATACAACGTTAATGTATGTTTTGTAATAATAATCAAAATCTACAAAGTAACTAAAGTAATTAGGATTGTTACAGTACTTAAGTACATTTACAGTACTTTAGTAAATGTACTTAGTTAATGTCCAGCTCTGCATGTCTCTGTCTCTGTCCTCCTGTCTCTGTCCTCCTGTCCTCCTGTCTCTGTCCTCCTGTCCTCCTGTATCTGTCCTCCTGTCCTCCTGTATCTGTCCTCCTGTCTCTGTCCTCCTGTCCTCCTGTATCTGTCCTCCTGTCTCTGTCCTCCTGTCCTCCTGTCTCTGTCTCTGTCTCTGTCCTCCTGTCCTCCTGTCTCTGTCCTCCTGTCTCTGTCCTCCTGTCCTCCTGTATCTGTCCTCCTGTCTCTGTCCTCCTGTCCTCCTGTCTCTGTCCTCCTGTCTCTGTCCTCCTGTCCTCCTGTCTCTGTCCTCCTGTCCTCCTGTATCTGTCCTCCTGTCTCTGTCCTCCTGTCCTCCTGTCCTCCTGTCTCTGTCCTCCTGTCCTCCTGTATCTGTCCTCCTGTCTCTGTCCTCCTGTCCTCCTGTATCTGTCCTCCTGTCCTCCTGTATCTGTCCTCCTGTCTCTGTCCTCCTGTCCTCCTGTCTCTGTCTCTGTCTCTGTCCTCCTGTCCTCCTGTCTCTGTCCTCCTGTCTCTGTCCTCCTGTCCTCCTGTATCTGTCCTCCTGTCCTCCTGTATCTGTCCTCCTGTCCTCCTGTCTCTGTCCTCCTGTCTCTGTCCTCCTGTCCTCCTGTATCTGTCCTCCTGTCCTCCTGTATCTGTCCTCCTGTCCTCCTGTCTCTGTCCTCCTGTCTCTGTCCTCCTGTATCTGTCCTCCTGTCCTCCTGTATCTGTCCTCCTGTCCTCCTGTCCTCCTGTCTCTGTCCTCCTGTCTCTGTCCTCCTGTCCTCCTGTCTCTGTCCTCCTGTCCTCCTGTCCTCCTGTCCTCCTGTCTCTGTCCTCCTGTCCTCCTGTCTCTGTCCTCCTGTCCTCCTGTATCTGTCCTCCTGTCTCTGTCCTCCTGTCTCTGTCCTCCTGTCCTCCTGTCTCTGTCCTCCTGTCTCTGTCCTCCTGTCCCTGTCCTCCTGTCCTCCTGTCTCTGTCCTCCTGTCCTCCTGTCTCTGTCCTCCTGTCTCTGTCCTCCTGTCCTCCTGTCTCTGTCCTCCTGTCCCTGTCCTCCTGTCCTCCTGTCTCTGTCCTCCTGTCCTCCTGTCTCTGTCCTCCTGTCTCTGTCCTCCTGTCCTCCTGTCTCTGTCCTCCTGTCTCTGTCCTCCTGCATGTCTCTGTCTCTGTCTCTGCATCCTCACTGAGGACATGTCTCTCCACTGCATCCTCACTGAGGATTTGGTCAATGATTGACCATTTTTTTAATAGTAGGCTATAGTGTTTATTACTTTTGACACCGTTGCTCTGTGCTTTATGATGGCTACACAGTAATAATAATAATTTACTTTTTTTGTATTAATATGAGGGTACAGGCACATAGACAAATGAAATATATATATTTTTATCATATTGATAAATAAATGCTGTATCAATCTATCAACAGGACTCCAAGCTGCTCCTCCTGATCACTGCTACGCTGGACCTGGAGATGTGGCCTGTGATGTCTGCACTGGGAGGAGACTGAAAGCTGTGAAGACTTGTCTTCAGTGTCTGGTCTCTTACTGTGACACTCACCTCCAGCCTCACTATCAGTCTCCTGCCTTTAAGAGACACCAGCTGGTCCAAGCCTCCGGAGAGCTTCAGGAGAACATCTGCTCTCGTCACAACGAGGTGAGGAAGCTTTTCTGCCGCACCGATCAGCAGTGTATCTGCTCTCTGTGCTCCGTGGAAGAACACAAAGGTCACGATACGACCTCGGCCGCAGCAGAACGGGCCGAGAGACAGAAAGAGGTCAATAAGAGTCAGCAGAACATCCAGCAGAGAATCCAGGAGAGAGAGAAAGACGTGAAGGGGCTTCACCAGGAGGTGGAGTCCATCAAGCACCGTGCCGACAGAGCAGTGGAGGACAGCGACGCCATCTTTACTGAGCTCATCTCTTCCATGGAGAGAAGACGATCTGAGGTGAGGCAGCTGATCCGAGACCAGCAGGAACGTCAAGTGAGTAGTGCTGAAGAACTGAGGAGGCGTGCGGGGCAGGAGGTCACTGAACTGAGGAGGAGACATGCTGAGCTGGAGCAGCTCTCACTCACAGAGGATCACATCCGTTTTCTACAGCGTTACACCTCCTCCCTCTCAACCACCAGTGAATCTACACACCCAGCCAGCAGCCATGTCTGTCCTCTGAGACACTTTGAAGATGTGACTGTGGCCGTGTCCAAGATGAGGGACAGACTAGAGGACATTCTCACAGAGGAAGGGACAAACGTCTCAGAGGCAGTGAACAGAGTGGATGTTTCACTCAGGGACAGTTTATTGCACGACACAGACCACGCAGTTGCGCAGAGCCCCGAGGCGGGGAGCCCCCGCCGCCCGCCCGCAGTCCGCCCGCAGCCCACCCTCCGCCCCCCCGCCTCAGCTTTGCTGGGAGCCCCCAGATTGGTAAATCCGCCACTGGTTTCACTGTCAACACCAGCAGAACCCAAGACCAGAGCTGAGTTCTTACAGTATTCACGTCCGATCACACTGGATCCAAACACAGCTCAACAACGCCTGTCTCTGTCTAAAGGGAACAGAAAAGTAACAATGATGGACACAGATCAATACCATCCTGATCACCCAGAGAGATTCACTGGATGGCAGCAGGTTCTGAGTAGAGAGGCTCTGAGTGGACGCTGGTACTCTGAGGTAGAGTGGAGTGGACACTGTGTTATAGCAGTCTCACATACAGATATCAGCAGAACAGGGTCTCGTTATGAATGTTCATTTGTATACAATGATAAATCGTGGTGTTTATGGTGTACAGAACGAGGTTATACTTTCAGACACAGAGGCATTAGGACTCCCATCCCAGGCCGTGTGTCCTCCAGAGTCGGAGTGTACCTGGACCACAGTGCAGGTACTCTGTCCTTCTACGGTGTGTCTGACGACACCATGACTGTCCTTCACACAGTCCACACCACGTTCACACACAACCTCCATGTTGGACTTGGGGTTTATGGTTATGGATCCACTGCTGAGTTGTTGTGTGAGCTCAACTAGATCACACTGTTGTTTTGTCTCTCGTGTCATCAGATCAGAATCGTTGCTTCATTATTGTATAGTTTTTCTTCTCAGCCTGCTCTGTGAGCTTGTAGATCAGCTATTTATTTCCTATGTGTCGTATGATGAAGTGTATAGGGGCTTGAAGGGGTTAATAATCTAATTTAACCCTTTAAGACCTGAGACCAGATTCTACTAAATGTCTTCTAAATCCTAACAGTTTTCTTTTTTCCAAAAGTATTGTTCCTTAATGATGATGATTCTTTAACCTTAAAGGGGCATTCCACTCATTTTCAACATTTTACTATGTCATTAATGTACCTTAGAGCTGTTGTGTGGAAAATCTGGAAATAATAAAAAAGTTCCCCCATTCTGTGTTTCCTAGAACTAGAGGTCTGAAAAAAATCATTAACATGGTGAAACGCATCTTGATGATGTCATCAAGATGTGTTTCACCATGTTAATGATCTTTTTCATAATTACAGTTCTAGGAAACACAAAATGGGGGGACTTTTTATTATTTCCACACAACAGCCCTAAGGTACATTAATGACAGTAAAATGTTGAAAATGGGTGGTTTTCCCCTTTAAGTATTGTTCTTTAACCCATTCTGGACGGGAACCCCTTTTGGTGTTTTAACTAAGCATTATCTTATACTTTAGCTATTGAAAAATAGCAGATCTACAAGCTCGTAGCGCGCCACCGAGTGGCGCGCTACGAGCTTGTAGGTCTGCTATTTTTTTTAAATCGTGAAAATGCGGCACAAATCTTTGAAAATGTAACATATTCTTTCAGAAGACTTATTTTTTTATTTCGACGTCAGGCCTTAATGGGTTAATCACTGGAAACAGTTATTAACTGATGTTGTAACAATGGATCTTTCCACAGCTAGATTAAATGGTGCAAACTATCAAACAATAGACAGCTGGAACCATATTCTCTATCAAGTTAGGACCTCTACTGTATAACTAGCATGACATATATAACTAATTATATCTGTATAATCCCCTTTTTTCTTTTTTGGTCTTTGTTGAAATCTTTGCTCATTTATGTTTCTTGTCAGGCCTATGACGGGGTGCGTTGGGAGGGATTATTTTTTATTTATTTATTATTTGCAATTTGTTCGATCGATTTTTACGTTGTATTTAATTGTTATAATCATTACTTTATTTCCTCTTTTTTTTGTCAATGGTGGTTGGTGCTGGGGTTTGGGGGTAGGATTTTTAAAAATGAGGCAAGCGGCTGTAAGCCACTGATTGGCTGTAAGCCACTGATTGGCTGTAAGCCACTGATTGGCTGTAAGCCACTGATTGGCTGTAAGCCACTGATTGTAGTTGGCAAAGAATTTGAATTATGTTTTATGTGTATTTTCTTCGTATGCCTGTGCCTTTCATCCAAAAATGAAATAAAAATGTATTTAAATCCTAACCGTTTTCTGATAAAAAAAATTAATAAAAATAAACGTATGTGAGCTTGTAGATCTGCTATTTTTCAACAGCTAAAGTTATAAATAATGGTTAAAGAGGTTAAAAGCTATAAGGTGACACAGATGTATTAATAATGGATAAAGAGGTTAAAAGCTATAAGGTGACACAGATGTGTAAAGATGTGTCTCAGTGGACACTTGTAGTTCACTGATAGGACTACAACTCCCATGAGCTATCATTCTCAATGACCTGTTTTGACACAGGTGTTGACATTCCTTCAATCAAGTGATGAACATAATTATATCCTGTCCTGCGTTTGATTCTGCCTGAAGAAGGTCAAAGGTCAATAGACTGAAATATTCCAGCAATAAAATGATTGAAATGAAATGATTAAAATGACCCTTAATTATTATTACACTTCTATACTGTGTGACTCCAGAAGCTCCTCCTAAACCTGTCAGATGCAGTGTTGTTTCCCTCGACTAAAACTAAGAAGAAAAATGTTCGTCGACTGCCTTTTTTCACTGACGAAAACCAAATGGAAACTAAATGAAAAATAAGCTATGACGACTACAATTTACAATTTACAATTTAGGCATTTAGCAGACGCTCTTAATCCAGAGCGATTTACATTAAGCAAGAACAAAAACGCATAAAAAAGCATTTATCATGAAACATGCTAAGAACATGCTAAGAACATGCTAAGAACGTAACAGTGGAATATCTATATAATGAAACTATACATATATACTATACTATGCTATACATATGTACTGTGACTACATACAATGCAATTATAGTGCTGTCTACGTAACGACTAGAACTAAGACTAAATATACTGACAATTCCGTCAACAAAAAAAACTAGACTAAAATGTTAGGAAGGGACTAGTGGACAAGAGATCCAGTATAAGTCATTTTAGACTTGGTTGCATGCTGAAAATAGCCGATCTACAAGCCCACAACGCTGCGACGCGTTGTGGGCTTGTGGGCTTGTGGGCTTCCAAACAATAAATAATAGTGTAAAATCAGTTATTAAGACGGCATCAAGGCCCGACAAAGAACATTTTAGTCGACTAAATCAACTGTAGATTTAGTCGACTACAATCTTATGCTATTTAGTCGACTAAAACTAGACTAACACTAAAACCTTCCAGGTGACTAAAATGTGACTGAAACTAAATTAAAACTATTTAAGAGACTATAATGACTAAAACTAAAATCAAAAGTTGCTGCCAAAAACAACACTGGTCAGAGGTGGCTTTGTTTTTACAAACATTTTTGTCAAATCTTGAAAAGTTGAAACGGGACATTTTGCATCGTGAGTACTTTTACTTTCCGTACTTTGAGTACATTTTGATGTCAATACTTTAGTACTTGTGGAAGTACATTTGGAACTCCAGAGTTTTAACTTGTAACAGAGTATGATCTATATTGAAGTATTGCTACTTTTACTTCAAAGGAGAATTCCATGCTAGAAGGATTTCTTACCTTTATTTGGTTGTTACGTCCCCACCAAAGAGGTCCAGGTGTTATTTTGTGCAAAAGTGCATTATTGGCTATTTCCACTAATATAAGCCTATTTATTTCCTATACAGACCTGTGTATTCCTATACAGACCTGTGTATGCATTGAAATAGAGATCTCGTCTGCGTTTTGTACTTTATGGTTGTCATCTGCGGTAGTAGGGCCTGACTCACACGGTCACAACAGATTGTTGTATAGCTGATCAGTGTTGGGTGTAACGGAGCTATTAATAACGGCGTTATGTAAGGGACTACTTTTATTGGTAACGAATAAAGTAAGTAGTTAGTTGCCTAGTTACTTTTCCAAAACAGTAATCTCGTTACTATAATGTGTCCCTGTTCATTTTGTGTGCAAGATTTAAAAAGAAAAAAGCCCCGACTGCCCACGGAGTCTATTTCTCCTGCCTTCTGTGTGATTTGTCTTCCCAAGCCCCAACGCGCAGCGCATAGTATAGCCTACTATACATCCTGCGTCTACTACATCCTGTAAGTTCACTTAAGAAATAAAAGTATTGTTACAACCAGCTTTTATTTTGAAGAGGAAGAGGAAGTTGTTTCGGTTGTAGCCAGCTGCCATGACAGTGCCGGTAGTGGAATAATAACAACATGCTTTAAGCCCAAAAAAACGCATGCGTCTTTGACTTAAACAATGTAGGCTAAACACTTTGGAATTACGTTAAATATGGTAGATCCTCCGTGGCTGCGTCATTAGGTGAGTACTAGTTTAATGAATTGTTTAAGTTTCATAGTAACATTCATCATCAACAGGCTGTTGTTGATGCCCCCCTAGCCATGGTTCACATGACGCTCGTACTTCACGAGCATGACAGTCATGTTTCAGGGCTAATGCCCCCCCAAAATAACAGGTTACAGGATTCTCATTC